>NC_065581.1:58433453-58737269 GCF_024542745.1 Macaca thibetana thibetana | reverse complement strand
ATAAAGACAACCGAGACTGGGGAATTTACAAAAGAATACAGTAGGGGATATGTAAGGTAGCTAAGAATTTAGACGCTTAATAATATACCTTTTTCTGTGCATTCGAATACATGCCTCATTATGTCACTGTACATAGTATTCTTCATAAATATATTTACTTTGGAAATTAATATCACATTTGCTTTATTTTTGTTGGTTTTCTAAATAAATCTTTATCCATCCTTATTTTTATGTTTTTGTTTGCTAATTTATTTTGAGTGTTTTTCTAGCCATCTTTTAACACTTAACCAACAGATATCCAGAAAGAGGAAGCTGAGAGACTAAAAGGAAGAGATAATAAAAGAGTTACAGAATTGCTGAATTCAAGTCTCGATGTTATGGGATCCTTGCAAGGTTGCTTCACCAGCTGGAAACCTCTGTGGCCAGTGGTGCCTTTGCCTAAGTTTTGCTCTGGCCTGGTGGGCTTGTTTTGCCCACCCAACCTAGCAGGCTGCACTCAGCTTCCACTACTGGCTGGACCCCATGCCTGCCAAAGGTGAGCCAGGAGTGGAGTGTGAGAAGCGAGTGAGCAAGCGTGGGGTCCAGCCACAGTGCACACCGGCTGCAGCAGGGCGGGCAGCTCCAGGCACCAGCATGGGTGCCGGCTCCCTGGGAGGCTACAATTGGACTAGGTGTACTACAAGCAGCTTCCACAGCTGACATTAGAGAATGCAGTGTCACACCCAGAAGCCTGGAGACACCAGGAACTGCAGAACCCCAAAGAGGATGTCACAGCCCTGGCTCAGGGAGTTCCTAGGTCTGGGCTCCCTGAAGGGCGATAGCTCTTCTCTCTTTCTCTCCTCTTTTCCCTCTCATGCACAACATGGTGGGCAAGGGGAGTGTTTAGGCCCTGTTTGTATTACAGTTCTTTTAGCTCTGCCATTTAGCAGGTCCTGAGTTCTTGTCCTGCATCCAGAAAGAATGAAGAACACAGACAAGTGGAGGGTGAGCAAGATGAAGAGGAGTTTTATTGAGCAACAGAACAGCTCAGAGTAGACCCACAGTGGGTAGCTCCTCTCCATAGCCAGGGTGTCTCAACAAGTATTCAGCTCTCAACAGAGATGGTAGCTCCTCTGTGCAGCTGGTCATCCCATAATCTCCTCAGCTGTCAGCAGAGAGGAGACCCAGGGGTGGGCACCTCATCTCTGCAGCTGGTCATCATGTCATCTCCTTGAGTCTGGCTGAGTCCAGGGCTTTTATGGGCCTCACATGGGAGGAAGTACGTGCTGATTGGTCCATGGGCAGCCATGGGCAGCTGAGAAAAGGCACCACAAGTTCCCACTTCAACCCATGGTACTGGCAGCCTGGCCCCCAGGCTTCAGACCCTTGCGGGCTTGGAGGCTGGGCTTCACTGGGGACCTATCTCCTTCCACTCAGGAGCCTATTTGCCTTTTGGCATCATTTATGGCACCCAGGCTATTTGTGCCAAGGGACACCTGCAGACCAGTGCTGAGCTGCCCTCAGCCCCCTTTTGGCCTCCCTCCTGTGATCGTTGGCACCCAAAATCTGGAGGGGGCCAAGGTGACAGGGGGCTAATGTGTCAGTGCTCTCTGAGTATGCACACCAGAGAGGGTTGCAATAGCACTGAAGCTCGGCCTCAACTTTGCTTCATGATTGGAGTGGGTGCTGACAGTGGGGAGAAGCCAGACAGCAGGAGCAGGTACTTCTGAGCCTGCAGGGGGAAGGGGGTCTCCCCAGGTTTCCCCAGTGCAGAGATACCTGGGTCCACAGCCACAGCTTGGGTAGCTACAGCTGAGTATGGGAGGGTAGGACTCCTTCCTGCTCCTGGTTCCCAAGAGCACAGGGGTGCCCAGGTTGCAGCTGTGGCTTGGGCTGCTGCAGTTGCGCCTGGGGAGCTCTCATCCCACAGACTCGGAAGGGTGGAGCTCCCTACTTGTCCCTGGCTCCCACTGGCTCCCTGGACCATGCAGCCCCAGTCACACCTCCTCTCTGTATTTTCCCTGCAGTGGTCAGGGGCAAGGTACAGGTGGTGCAGTGGCCTTGGCCAACCCCACACAAACAAACCCAATATTCCTGGGGCCAGCCCCACGAGTCCTACCTGCACCTTCAGTCGAGTGCTTCTGGGACCCCAGATGCAGTGGCAGCAAGGTTGAGGCCTCAGCAGAGGCTCTGGGCCTGGTAGCAGGTCCTGCCCAGCCGTGTGAGGGTGGGGGGTGGTGCGGTCGGTTGCCTTGGGATTGTGGGGCACAGAGGACCTACTGCCACCACTGCTCCAGATAGCCCACCATTGCCATCATTGAGAATGAAAAATCTCCAGAGCAATGAATGGCAAAAGACACACACCTAGTTATATTCTCATACCATCCTTTGGAACCTCATAGATAAAGAGAAAATCCTAGAAGCCACTACAAAGAAGTGTCTTACTTTAACATATCTCATCTGAATCCCAGAAACCAGTAGTTCTCGAGTTCTGGGAGAAAATAAATTGGGGTCTAAAATTGTATATGTAGGCATATTAATGACATTAAGTGAAAAATGAAGATATTTCAAGTATTCAAGAACTCAGAATATTGACTTTCCACACAGAACCCCACTCCCACCTTTTCTTAGGCAGTTACTTCAAGTCATTTAGAAGCAAAACAAAGGAGTAAACCAGGAAAAGCAAGATGTGGATACAGGAAAGAGTAGATTCAATCCTAGAGCAGTGATGGGAAATTGCTAGATGACAATCAGCAGTCAAGAAGAGTTGAGCAACAAGGGCAGCAGACAGGAGCAGGAGGTTAAAAAGCTTTGGAGAAGCTGGGCACGGTGGCTTATACCTGTAATCCCAGCATTTTGGGAAGCCAAGGCGGTTGAATCACTTGAGGTCAGGAGTTCGAGAGCAGCCTGGCCAACATGGTGAAACCCCATCTCTGCTAAAAATACCCACAAAAAAATTAGCCGGGCTTGGTGGCAGGTGCATGAAATCCCAGCTACTGGGGAGGCTGAGGCAGGAGAATCTCTTGGACCCAGGAAACAGAGGTTGTAGTGAACCAAGATGTTGCCACTGCATTCTAGCCTGGGCAACAGAGTGAGATTGCATCTCAAAAAAAAAAAAAAGCTCTGGAAATACATCTGCAGGAAACAAAAGGGGAATCCTTGAAACTGTTCCATAGAATTGTAAGGATTAAATGAAATAATATGTATAAAGTGCCTTTCTAATAATTGTTTAAATAGTAATCGTTATTATGTTCTTTTTGTTGAACTCCAAGGAAAAGAAAGATGTTGAGTTAAGAAGATATAGACATGCACATAAATAACTGAAATGTGGCAAGAGTGAATGCTATAATACAGGTAGATTCAACATACATTGGACACACAAAGTTGGGAAAGGCCAGTTCTGCTCAGAAACATCTAGAAAGATCTCATAAAAGGAATTACATTTCAAAGGAGTCCCCATGGGAACATGGGAGGTGATAGAAATCTAGCAGGCTTCATGAGAGAGGTAAAGGTGGGGTAGAATAAAGAATGTAGTAGTCTTAGGCTGGGCGCAGTGGCTCACGCCTATAATTCCAGCACCTTGGGAGGCCGAGGCAGGCAGATCACGAGGTCAGGAGATCGAGGCCATCCTGGATAACACAGTGAAACCCCACCTCTATTAAAAAAAAAATATAAAAATTAGCTGGGCATGGTGGTGGGCACCTGTAGTCCCAGTTACTTGGGAGGCTGAGGCAGGAGAATGGCATGAACCCAGGAGGCAGAGCTTGCAGTGAGCAGAGATCGTGCCACTGCTCTCCAGCCTGGGCAACAGAGCAAGACTCTGTCTCAAAAAAAAAAAAATGTAGTAATCTTAGAGAAATAATGGGTAGTTTAGTGATATCTTAATGATAATTTAATATCAGAAAAAATTAAGCCACTTTACATCTATTTTATAGTAATGCTAAGCCACCATGGTAGAGTTAAAATGCATAATTCTATGTTTTCTGTGCCCCAGAAATATTTACGTGCATATCTTAAAAAATAAAAGGTTTCTTTCTCATGTTAAAAGAAATTCCATACATTTTATACAATCTATTCAAAATGTACTTTACCTTATTGTTCTGTAATTCTTATATATAAAACTTATGCTCTCACCCATTTCCTCCACAAGACATCTCATATTCTTCCTACAAATAAAAGCTTCCTCTTGTTATTCCCCAACATATCATCTTCATAGACTTCGTCTTTTTCTTAAGAAATCCTACATATCCTTCCAAGTCTATCAAACTTGGTTTTCATAAAATCTCAGCCCAATTGAGTGCCGCATGATCTCAGATAAGTTCCCTTCATTTTAACCATGTATTCAGTACATAATCAGGGACTTGATCATTTCAACAGATCACTCTTTATAATGCTGTCTCTTTGCTCATTTAGTTGTTGACAGAATTGTTTCCTGTAGTGGTAGGACTGATCCTGCTTTCTTGCCGGCTGTCAGCTGAGGGACATTCCCAGCTTCTAGAGGCCAGTCACATTATTTGACTCATGGTCCCCTTTCTCTAACCTCAAGGTCAGCCATAAGAAATTGAATCCCTCTCATGTTTTGAACTCTCTTCCTTCTATGTCATCTGACTCAGTTAGAGAGATTGTCTGCTTTTAAGGACCAATATGATTAGACTGGGCCCACCCAAATAATCCAGGGGGAGAACCTCCACATCTCAAATTCCATATACTTGATCCCATCTGCAAAGTCTCTTTTACAATGAAAAGTAAGGTATTCACAAATTCTGGGAATTAGAGTTTGGACCTCTTACAGGTATGGGGAAATTATTCTGCCTACCATATACAATATACCATATTTATACACTAGATTAAACTATAGACTCAAACCATCTAGCACTTCACACAAAGTCTTACATATTATAAATAAATCATACAATATTTATTATATGCTGTACATAGACTATACTATATGTATAGTCTATACTATTCTATACTATAGACTCTTTGAGATCCATCCAGTTGTCAGAGAGTCATACACATTCTACACATTCAGGTTACGTTTATGGATTATTGATATGGTTTGGCTGTGTCCCCACCCAAACCTCATCTTGAGTTGTAACTTCCACAATCCCCACATGTTGTGGGAGGAACCAGGTGGGAGGTGATTGAATTATGAAGGCAGGTCTTTTCTGTGCTGTTCTCATGATAGTGAATGAGTCTCATGAGATCTGATGGTTTTAAAAACAAGGAATTTCTCTGCACGAGCTCTCTTTTTGCCTGCTGCCATCCACATAAGATATGACTTGCTCCTCCTTGCCTTCCACCATGATTATGAGGTCTCCCCTGCCATATGGAACTGTAAGTCCATTAAATGTCTTTCTTTTGCAAATTGCCCAATCTTGGCTATATCTTTATCAGCAGTGTGAAAATGGACTAATACAGAAAACTGGTAACAAAAGAGTGGGGTATTGCTAAAATGATACCCGAAAATGTGGAAGCAACTTTGGAACTGGGTAACAGGCAGAGGTTGGAACAGTTTGGAGGGCTCAGAAGAAGACAGAAAAATGTGGGAAAGTTTGGAACTCCCCAAAGACTTGTTGAACGGCTTTGACCAAAATGCTAATAATAATATGGACAATGAAATCCAGGCTGAGATGGTCTCAGATGGAGATGAGGAATTTGCTGGGAACTGGAGCAAAGGTGACTCTTGTTATGTTTTGGCAAAGAGATTGGTGACATTTTGTCTCTGCCATAGAGATTTGTGGAACTTTGAACTTGAGAGAGACAATTTAGGGTATCTAGGAGAACAAATTTCTAAACAGAAAAGCATTTGAGAGGTGACATGAGTGCTGTTAAAGTCATTCAATTTTAAAAAGGAAACAGAGTATAAAAGTTTGGAAAATTTGCAGCCTGACAATGCAATAGAAAAGAAAATCCCATTTTCTAAGAAATAATTCAAGCCAGCTGCAGGAATTTGCATAAATAATGAGGAACCAAATGTTAATCCCCTAAACAATGGGGAAAATATCTCCAGGGTATGTTAGAGACCTTTGCTGCAACCCCTCCCATCACAGGCCTGGAAGATTAGAAGTAAAATATTGTTTTGTGGACCTGGCCCAGGGTCTCTCTGTGGTGTGCAGTCTAGGGATTTAGTGGCCTGCATCCCAGCTGCTCCAGCTGTGACTAATAGGGGCCAAGGTACAGCTCAGGCTGCTGCTTCAGAGGGTGGAAGTCCCAAGTCTTGGCTGCTTCCATGTGGTGTTGAGCCTGCAGGTGCACAGAAGTCAAGAACTGAGGTTTGGAAACCTCCACCTAGATTTCAGAGGATGTATGGAAACACCTGGATGCCCAGGCAGAAGTTTGCTGCAGGGGTGGAGCCCTCATGGAGAACCTCTGCTAGGGTAGCACAGAAGGGAAATGTGGGGCTGGAGTCCCCACACAGAGTCCCTACTGGGGCACTGCCTAGTGGAGCTGTGAGAAGAGGGTCACCATCCTACAGACCCCAGAATGCCAGATCCACTGCCAGCTTGCACCGTGCACCTGGAAAAGCTGCAGAGACTCAGCATCAGCCTGTGAAAACAGCCACGAGGGAAATATACCCTGCAAAGCCACAGGGGCAGAGCTGCCCAAGGCCGTGGAAGTCCACCTCTTGCATCAGTGTGTTCTGGATGTGAATCGTGGAGCCAAAGGAGATCATTTTGAAGCTTTAAGATTGAACTGCTTCACTGGATTTTGGACTTGCATGGGGCCTGTAGCCCCTTTGATTTGGCCACTTCCTCCCATTTGGGATGGCTGTATTTACCCAATACCTGTACTCCCATTGTATCTAGGAAGTAACTAACTTGCTTTCAATTTTACTGGCTCATAGATGGAAGGGACTTGCCTTGTCTCAGATGAGATGTTGAACTGTGGACTTTTGAGTTAATGCTGAAATGACTTAAGACTTCAGGGGACTGTTGGGAAAGCATGATTGGTTTTGAAATGTGAGGACATGAGATTTGGGATGGGTCAGGGCAGAATGATATGGTTTGGCTGTGTCCCCACCCAAATCTCATCTTGAATTGTAACTCCCAGAATTTGCAAATGTCATGGGAGGAACCCAGTGGGAGGTGATTAAATTATGGGATGGGTATTTCCTGCACTGTTCTCATGATACTGAATGATGCTCATGAGATCTGATCATTTTAAAAACAGGAGTTTCCCTGCACAAGCTCTCTTTTTGTCTGCCACCATCCACATAAGATATGACTTACTCTTCCTTACCTTCCTCCATGATTGTGAGGCCTCCCCAGCCACGAGAAACTGTAAGTCTATTAAAGCTCTTTCTTTTGTAAGTTGTCCAGTGTCAAGTAATGTCTTTATTGGCAGCATGAAAATGGACTAATACAATTATTTAAAATGTTATGAGAAGAATCCTTCGTCTTTTTAGTTCAGGTTTTCTCCCTATTGTTTTCTTCATTGTCTCTGGCAAAAATACTAATGCCTTCTTTAGAGGAAATATAAATAGTCCTGTAATTTTTAGGGCATCCATCAACCTGATGCTGTTACAACTCCTCTATCCTTCTACAGTTTATCATTTAAAAAATCACTCTTATTTTCTATTTTTCCTTCTTTAAGCCATAGTTACAATTTCTTCTTCACCTTCTTTTTCTAATAAAAGTATTATTCTTTTCATTCATCCCTCCCCATTACCCTTTGCAACTTACCCTTTATAATAGAATATTTCAATTCTGGCCAGGTGTGGTGGCTCACATCTGTAATCCCAGCACTTTGGGAGGCTGAGGCAGGCCAATCACCTGAGATCGGGAGCTCGAGACCAGCCTAACCAACATGGAGAAACCCTGTCTTTACTAAAAATACAAAATTGGCCAGGTGTGGTGGCACATCTATAATCCCAGCTACTAGGGAGGCTGAGGCAGGAGAATCGCTTGAACCTAGGAGGCGGAGGTTGCAGTGAGCCGAGGCTGTGCCATTGCACTCCAGCCTGGGCAAAAAGAGTGAAACTCCATCTCAAAAAAAAAAAGAAAAAAAAAAGAATATTTCAATTATTTGAAGAAAGATTATTAAGATACCAAAGAGTTAAGAATGAAATGTCATTTGCTGTATCAATTTGATCTGAAACACAAGGATAATGTTCCCAGCTGTGGCATCTGGGTCCTTAGCAATTTCATTAGATAGTGCCAGCCGTTATTGTAGAGTTCTGGGCTTGTCATGAGGATTAAGCTGTTCCACAGCTGTTTCTGCCACCTCAATGCAGCATAGTACAAGTTAGCTTTCAATTTTTCCTCGGAATAATACCTATTTTTCTCCCTGTTTATATTTTGTTAAACTATCTAGGAGATTTGGTTTTAGATAGAGTCTGCATTCCAACACTTGCCTTCAGAGGGGCGAGAACATGCATCATATTCACTTTTGATAGAATTTCAATGTGAATATAATTTCCTTTGCAAAAAAGTAAAATGAAGTTTCTAGTGCTTTTGTTCTAAGCATTTTTGTTTATTTTGTTAAGCACTTTATCAGCAGTGTGAAAATGGACTAATACAGAAAAGTAGTAACAAGAGAGTGCTGCATTGCTAAAAAGATAACAGAAAATGTGGAAGCAACTTTGGAACTGGGTAACAGGCAGAGTTGGAACAGTTTGGAGGGCTCAAAAGAAGACAGGAAAATGTCTTTCAACTCAAGTGCAAGCATGACTTTTTAATAAAAGCAGTCAAACAAAATCTAAAACAAGCACATTCCTTTGTTAAATAATTTTTTAAATGCTCAAGTTACTTGTTTAAGTAACTTTTCTAATCTGTTGTTACTGTCAGCACATAAAATAGAAAGTGTTTCTTAATAGAGTATTTGGTGAGTGTACTCTTTATCTCTCTCATGAATTCATTTGCTGACTACAGTTGTTAAATTGCTAACTAACCATCAGCGTCAAAAGGATTGATCTAGTGTATTCATTCTCAACTTAATTCTAATGTTCTCTAAGCAGCCTCATTCCTTTAAACAGCTCAAAATGAGGCATACTATAGAATCACAGATTTTAAAACTGTGATGAACTTAGAAATTATTTGGTGTTTCCATTTATTTTACAATCAAACTGAGAGCCAGTAAAATTAAATAATATGCCCAAAGTCATCACACAAATCATTAGTGGCAGCACCAAACCCAGAATGCACTCCTTCTAAGTCCTAGCCTAGTACACTTCCTATAATCCTACACTGTCTCACCCTAGTCTAAGTCCATAGTCCAAGATTCTTAGTTCTCCACTGTCTGAAACCAACCTTTTACCTGGTCCACTCTCTCCTTCTATCTATTACTTTTTCAAGATGCTTACCTCACCAGACCTTTCTCTCCCTCTATTCTGTTTCTGCCTCTTAGTTTCCAGTTCTCCTAAGTGATTCCAAGAGAACTCTACAGACACAGTGGGCTACCTTAAATCTTCTATGGAGAATGATTTCCTGTCATTAAAAAGCTGAAACAACAAACCGATGGCTATCTATTAATGATGAAAAAAAAACACGCTTATGGGAGCCAGAATATTCAGAAATCATGAGAAAACTCAGTTTATGACCCTATGCATCTTGAGATGTAGGACCTCTTAAAACAAAGAAGGATGCTACCTATGTAGAATTTCTCATATCATTCTGCATCCCGCCCTAGAAATACAAATAATTTCTCACTGTATTCAGCACTCTCCCACCCTAGTATATAAAGAATTTCCCATGGTATTCTGCATTCTACTCAGTCTTTTCTTTAAATACAAACTGGAGTCTTCTCTTTTAAACAGATTATTATTATACATTGCCTATTCAATGGGTTTGACTAGTTCTATATTTCACTCACTTTCCTGCTCAGATGTAGCACCTATAATTTCCATTTTTGCAGGCCTGTGAATTGAAATTTTTGCATTTGATTTGGATGGTGATTAACTGTTTCATTAGGTAGCTGTTCTCAGAGAACAAGACAAAAATATTTCTCTGCAGATTAGGTGTTACTGAAGAAATAATTAAATCAGAATCCATCAAAGTGTGGCACAGCCCCACAAACAGAAGATATGCATGCTGATAAATTCGTTGTGTCAAGAGATTTGAGATCGATAACATCCACACTCAGCTCCTTTAGGCATTTAGTTGTGAAGTACAGACTACGTACTTCCGTACAAGAGAAGAATATTTCTTGAGATGTTTATAAACAAGGTAGTTAGCAACCAAAAGGCAACCTGAGAAATAATCCTGCTGAAAATAACAGGGTAATGTCTTTGCCAAAAAGACTGGTAAAGGAGAGGGCAAATACTGATAAAAGTAAAAATCTCCAAAAGTAAGTGCAAAAAAAAAAAAAAAAGTTTTCCTATTGACTCTAAAGTGTACATAACGTAAATTAAAGAAATAAGAAAGAAAATATTGCATTTGGGTAAATGAGATTATGTTAATGGGTAAAAATAGTCAATATGTATTGAGGTTTAATTACATGGCATTGGATAAAAGTTAAACTTGGCCGGGCGCAGTGGCTCATGCCTGTAATCCCAGCACTTTGGGAGGCCGAGGCGGGCAGATCACGAGGTCAGGAGATGGAGAACATCCTGGCTAACACGGTGAAACCTCGTCTCTACTAAAAATACAAAAAATTTGTGGGCGTGGTGGCGGGCACCTGTAGTCCCAGCTACTTGGGGGGCTGAGGCAGGAGAATGGCGTGAACCCGGGAGGCAGAGCTTACAGTGAGCCGAGATCGCGCCAGCCTAGGCAACAGAGTAAGATTCTGTCTCAAAAAAAAAAACAAAACAAAAAAGTTAAACTTTGCATTATCCTTGTTTGCTTAAAGTTTGTAATCTAAACAATAGTGCCAAAAGCATAAATTTAAAAAAGTCAGCCTGATTTATGCAAGGATATTTTATATTTTTTTTACCTTACTATTTGGGAATATTTTCAAGTTATACTTACAGTGCTATTGAATTTTCTCAGGGAAAGAGTATATGAAGGAAAATAGAGGACAGGTAAGAACAAGTTATGCATTGATAAGGATGCCAAAATAAAAAGGGATGGAAATTTAATGCATGATATGGCATCTTTCTTGTTAAGGCATAATAAATCAAACATAATAAATTATTTATAAACATAATAAATCAAACACATATAATGGTGCAGGTCTCAAGACCAGTTCAAACCTCTCTGCCTCCTGAATCTCAATCATTAACCTAAAATTTAGCTTAATTTGAACCCAGTATAGAAGAGTACTCATAAGCCTCTCTAGGCATAAACCAGAAGCAGCCCTGGTTGGCCCATCAACCATCCCAGACTCCCAGATATCTTTGAAACATGGGTCCTTCTGGACCAGATCTGTTCTTCATAATTTAAAACAGAAAGAGCTTAATTTTCTGGAGGCAGAAAGGAGGGAGCGATTTTTACCTTATGAGGTTTCTCTACAGAATAAGTTTCTACAGAAAGACCTGTTCATCTATTTATTAAAATGTCAAGAAAAAAATTAATGACAATGAAATTCTGTAGCCCGAATATAAATAAACATATAGTTCAATTGTCTGTTATTGAATACTATTTTACTAGAGGTTTTAAAAATTGTGGTGAACATCTCATTCCAATCAGTACATTTGGATCTATCAGGCGACACTCCAGTGCAATGATCAGACAGCTGTGTCTTCACCTGCCAGCATGCAGGCTGTGTTTCATAAAATTCTCTAAAATTGTATGTGAAAACAAATGAGAAAATGATGTAGGGAAGGCTGACCTAGAAATTGTTAAATAAATGCAAGGAACATGCTCCTGAAACAAAAATGAGGGGAAAAAATGAAAAATATTTTATCTCAAAAGAAAGCCAAGATAAATCATTGTCATTGGTTTTTTTCTCCTATGTAAAATAATTGTTAAATAAAATACCATTTTTGTTTTGATACTTACGTTGGAGACTAACTGCTACTATACTGACCTTTTAGAAACAATGTACAATCCATAGTTACGTGTTTCTTTTTCTTTTTATCAAACTCAATCCTTTTCATACTAAACATCCATCCTATCCTATTTTATTTCATCTGACAGGCCTACTCACTGAATATGAAACACTCTCAGAATATGAAACACACATAAGACTTGAGTAATGGATCGTCTAGACAACAACTAATAACAGATCCTCTGAGTAATACAAATATCCATCAGACCAAAGTAGAAATATACCATAACTTCTAGTGAGTCACTGGGAGTTACATGCATTTCCTAGTTAGTGTTTTTCACAAGTCATAAGACTACAGAAATACTTCCCTGTGATATGAACTGCATAAAATGAATTGTTTTGATCTGAGAGTCAAAGCCATTTGCTTAGGTTGAGCAACACTATTTCATGTGCCAAGGCTGCAGTTTGTCCAATCATTTTCAGAAGCACATTTAAATGCCCTAATGTCCCTATGGATTTTTCCCCTCCACTGAATTAGATCCAAGTTAATGAGAACCATTGAATCTACTTTAGTTGAGTCTCTTAACTGAGTTTCTTCAAGTTTCTTTCTCAGATGCCTTTTGAGATTTTTTTATTTGTTCCATCAGAGTCGCCCTGAATTAAAACCTTTGCCACTCTATGAAATTCATGATAAAACAAAGATACCTGACAGTATTTAGAGGTTAAGTGAATATGATCTGCCAATGACCACGTACATCATTGTATGAAAATGCAGCTTGATGCAATGTCTAAGCTGCTGTGACATTCAAGTTTTAAGTGATGTTCAAGGAGACGGAAGGATTGGCTCCACACATATCCCAATACTCACTGGTCTTCTGTCTGTTAACTTACTAATGAACCATGATTGAGTAAAGTAATGAAGAGTTTACAGAAAGCCCCAGGAAACCAATTTCCAAT
This sequence comes from Macaca thibetana thibetana, assembly GCF_024542745.1. NCBI lineage: Eukaryota > Metazoa > Chordata > Mammalia > Primates > Cercopithecidae > Macaca > Macaca thibetana. Next base: position 58,724,465 of record NC_065581.1, on the reverse strand, counting down.
TTTGCAACCAGCAGGCTTTAACTGCACTGCAGCCTTTGCTAACTTTGTCTGGAGGCGGATTTGGATACTAAATGCCATCCCTGCCTTGTGATTCAGAGAGACTTTTCTAATCGCCATATATTTGCCCAGTAATGCATGTCTCTTCATAAGATACATTTCATTTCTCTCTTTGGTTGTTATAAAAAGGCTGAGTACCTAAAAATTGCTAAAATGGAAAATAAATTTTAACCACTTTGAAAATTAGAAGCATTGAAAAGCACCAATGTTATGTCTGACCTATATCGAGGCAAGAAACAAAATGTAAGAGAATGTTGTCCAATTGATTTATGATAAAATTAAGCAAAAATGTGTAAAACAATTATGTACCATTTGTTTCTAGTTTAAATGAGATTATTTTTAATGTAATTCAGTGTGCATAATTCACTCATTATAATTTTGAATTATAATAAGCTGCAGTCTAATATTTTTAAAAATGTCCTTTATATATACAACAAACTTAAACCTTTAAATTTGCACAAATTGAAGCTGCTGGCAGGCAAAAATGTGAAGCTGATAGTAACACTTTCATGTCACACAGGAGCCCCTAAAGTAAATCTCAGACACACTGGCATATGCTTATGTGTCACTGACTAGTCAATTTGTTTAAGAAATATTTGTTTTTTACAAATACTGGTAAGTGTGTGAGTACTTCCCTTTCTGATTCTAAGGAAATTGTCAGTTTTTCACTTTTGGTTATTAGAGAAGCATCAAAGTATAATTTATTTCTATACAGACAACTTAAAATTGTGTTCTGCTTTAAGAATGAGTAGGGAAAACCCCTCTTAAATCTGCCTTTAATGATTCAAAGAAGGAAATGTTCATAAAGATAAAGAAAAAACAGGACACATTCATGCTGGTGTGGTAAAGGCATAGGTCAATATCCATCAGTAATCACCAGGCAGGTGAATGAAGCATATTTCCTTCAGATGAGGCTAAAAATCTTTTAACTGGAAGTCGTAGTAAGGAATAAAACTAATTTCTCCTTTTATTCTCACTTCCATTAACACCCACCTTTCAAAGTATCTGTAAATGATCTCTCAACATCAAGAGTCCCCTCTGGTTAAATATATCAAAGAAATGGGAGTCTGTCAATAGCTTTTCAAGATGCTGAGTTGTGCTACTCAATTAGGAAAAAATAAAAAGAAGGAACAAAGCTTTTTCCTTTTTTTTCCATTTAAAAGGTGAAGAAACTAAAACACATCATGCAGATGAAAATGGCTCTAGACGTTCTGGCTGTAACGTTATCACTGAAATCCTTTCCCACTTGTTCCAGCTGAGTGAAGACTGCAGGCCTCTTGTGGATAAAAATCGAAATGCTTCAATGGCACTGAAATACCCATATGCCCATCTGTATTAGCAAAGCTGGACATTTCTTTTGCATTTTCGTTGTTTGGGTAAGAGGCCTATTTTAAATTATAATATACAAGAAGGTAAGTTATGTAAACCTCAAAGCCTATGTATTTTAAATAACCTTTCACAAATTTTAAATTCTTTTTAGCTTTCACAGTTCCATGCTTGTCCAGAGTCCAGCTTAATAAATGCTGACACTCCTGGCTCAGTTTAATTAACAATGAGCAGGTTGTGTGAAAACACAGTGGGAGCACTGAAGCAGGGCTATGTAGTGCTCCAAGCATGATACTGTCAATCAAGTACTTAAGTCCAGCCGGAAGCCAGCTTTCAAAGAAGCCCTGGGTGAGATATTCTGGCAAACTCTCTGCTGGCATGGCATTTTCATTGAAAGTACTTTCCATTTGCTCCATACCAATAACTGCCTACACATTTCATAATAATTCTAATAACTTAAATTTGGGAACCTATCCAGAATTTACAAGTGCTTTTCATGAATTATCTCACACAAGCCTGCCAACACCAACATGCCTGTTTTTGACATAATGGAGTACTGAAGCTGCAGAAAGAAAATGGAATTAACCAAAACCATAAAGTTACCATGAAACACAGCCTAGATTTCAACCCAGTTTTCCAACTCCAAACACATAGCTCTTTCAATTTTACAACGGCTGTCTAGAAAGTTCAAGCACAGGTATGCATGATTGTGACCATTACATATGATGGTGGTAAGCCACAGGGCACAGGGCACACCATAACCCTGGTAGCTCTATCCATGTTTTATCTTCTTGCACAAAACTTAAGTGGCATCAAAAAAGTTATAAATGTTTATTGAAAGCAATCAAAAATAAGCTACAGTTTATGAACATAGCAAATTGCCTTCATATTACATAATAGTCTTTATCATATGATGCAACATGAAACTCCAAATAGATGTCAATAAAAGCATTCCTATTCTTAATTTTTTTTAACTTGCTCACCTACAACCAAAGATACAGAAAATACACTTTAGCTTTTTCTTAAAAGAGGCATGCTAACAATTAATATCAGTTATTAATTGCTGGATGCTAACAATTAACATCAGTTGCTAACAATTAATACCTGGATTAATATCAGTTATTAAAAAACATTATTGAAATCCAAAAAATGAGAGAATGATATCTAAATGAAAAGCCACCCTAAAAGAGTGCAATAGGCTAAAAAATGATGTTATTCAACAATATTACCTGATGAGGACAAGCTTAATTCTCAACTCGAATATCATGTTTTTTTCCCATCATTTAGCTCTGTAAGACTAGATCTCCATCTTTTAACCCATAACACATGGATAAGTAAAAAATAGATTCTGAACTAGATCAGTAATACAAATGGCAATGGAATTTGAGGAATTCTTTCATTTTTTTCTAGAAACAACAGGCACTTCGTGTGATTGGTGCTATTTTAGATTTTTTTGAATGTAGACAAGTAAACAGAGTTCAATTAAAGATGTAGTATTCAAAAATGCATTTAACAATCATTTAATTAGTATTTCCTACGCCAGACCAGAGGGAGAATGAAGATGTATAAAACAGATTATTCTCACCTGAAGATACAAAGTCCTACATGATTTCCAAAGCTAAGCAGGGTTGTGTACACAGCAAGAGAGGGTGTAAAAGAAATAAAAGGAAACTATCAACAGAATAAACACACAACCTACAGAATGGGAGAAAAGTTTTGCAAACTATGCATCTGACAAAGGTCTAATATACAGCATCTATGAGCAACATAAACAAATTTACAAGAAAAAACAACCCCATTGAAAAAGGGGCAAAGGACATGAACAGACATTTTTCGAAAGAAGACATACAAGCAGCCAACAATCATATGAAAAAAAAAAAACTGAACATCACTGATCATTAGAGAAATGCAAATCAAAGCCACAATGAGACACCATCTCACACTAGTCAGACTGGTTATTATTAAAACGTCAAAAAAAAAAACAGATGCTGATGAGGTTGTGGAGAAAAAGGAACGCTTATACACTGTTGGTGGGAGTGTAAATTAGTTCCAACATACTGAAAAGTAGTGTGGTGATTCCCCAAAGACCTAAAAACAGAACTACCATTCAACCTAGCAATACCATTACTGAGCATATATACCCACAGGAATATCAATTATCATTCTACCAAAAAGACACACACATGCATATGTTCACTGCAGCACTATTCACAATAGCAAAGACATGGAATCAACCTAAATGCCCATCAATGATAGACTAGGTAAAAAAAAATGTAGTGCATATATACCATGGAATAATATACAGCCATGAAAAAGAATGAGATCAGCCAGGTGTGGTGGCTCACACCTGTAATCCCAGCACTTTGGGAGGCTGAGGCTGGGCGATCACCTGAGGTTGGGAGTTCGAGACCAGCCTGGCCAACATGAAGAAGCCCCATCTCTACTAAAAATACAAAATTAGCTGGGCGTGGTGGTGTATGCCTTTAACCCCAGCTACTCAGGAGGGTGAGGCAGGAGAATCACTTGAATCCGGGAGGCAGTGGTTCTGTGAGCCAAGATCACACCACTGCACTCCAGCCTGGGCAACGAAAGCGAAACTCCGTCTCAAAAAAAAAAAAAAAAAAAGGATGATATCATGTCCTTTTGCAGGGACATGGATGGAGCTGGAGGTCATTATACTTAGCAAACTAACACAGAAACAGAAAACCAAATGCCACATGTTCTTACTTGTAAGTGAAAACTAAATGAGAACACATGGACACATAGAAGGGAACAACAAACACTGGGGCCTTTTGGAGGGTGGAGGGTGAGAGGAGGGAGAGTACAGAAAAAAAAACTAATGGATATGAGGCTTAATATCTGGATGATAATCTGTACAACAAAACCCCACAACACAAGTTTATCTATGTAACAAACCTGCACTTGTACCCCAAACTTAAAATTTTTAAAAATGAGACAAAAATAAAAACATTAAAAGAAAGAAATGGTGAATGAAGACATGGATCCCTTCCTTCCTGCTTTTCCTGCAACAGTTATCTAGAAGCTCAGTGCTCGTTTGAAGTAACGGCATCTTAAGTTACAGCGTGCCTCCATACATTTATGGGACAAACATGCCTAAGGCAAGCTATTAAAACCCATTCACTTCTACTTGAGTCAACTAAGGCACCAAAAATACAAGTTCCTGCAAGAGGTTACATGATGATTCAGTCATGTAAACAGAACAGAATCGTTGTTCTTTCTTAACTCAGAATGAAGATTTACTCCAAGATAATTATGCAAATACATGGTTATGAAAATCATTCAACAAATGCCCTCAAATATTCATACATAACATATCTTTAATCTGTTGGTGAAATTAATAGAAATCATAATTAAAATGCATGCCATGGCGAGTCAACAGTCAAGGAGCTGAGGTAGAGTGTATTTCTAGGTAAATTCCAAATATTACAAGAAAATAAAGTTTGTAAATGCAGGTTGACACTATCATTTGATCCAATGAAATTAAACAAAGAGATAAAGATACACATATTCATGACCTTAGGTTTTCATTTTTTTCATACTAAGGTCTTTTTTAATGTAATTTTATAAAGAGTATATTTTGTATACAAATCCTCTCCTGCTAATTGAAAATGTATTTTGAAGGAAACGCATCAGTGAAACACTTTACTCATTTCCAGTAACAGATCTGATGACATTTGCAGAAATAGCTCTCCATTATCTACATTGTATTACTTGGTAAATTTAGCAGAAAGGAGATGAAAAAATATGAAAACACAAAATGTGAAAATAATGAAACTTTAATGTAGCACAAAAACTGTGACAGATGTAAAGCCACAAAGACTCATTAAATTCTTCCCAGTCCATCTCTTTTTATCTCTCTCATCCCTTCACTATCAATTATTTCTAATGTTGTTCCTTTTTCCTGCTAGACTTTGGAAGTAATAATAACTTATAAAGCTTGCTTGCTATCTCTCCACCTAAAACGATCTCTGGCACTACAAGTATGACCCCCAAATCATATGATATGGAATTTCTCTTAGAGAAGAAAAGTATAGTAATTCTGTCAGAGATATTTTAGTCATTATAATAGCTATGGTGTTTATTCTTATATTCCTCAAAAACAGGCTAATGGTTTTTCTTGCTACAGCTCAGGTAACTGACTCATCCTAAATTTGTCATTGTTCTTCTGCTCACAACATATTGCAGTAGGAGCTATATTGGTATTTTTAGCATGAATCAATTAATATGAAAAGAGCCGTAAGCTGTGCTCATTTGTCATCATCAACTATAGAGAACCACCTAAACACACTTTTAAAAAATTATGCTGAAATCTCCTAGTGTTATCAGCTTTATTTAAAATAATAAGACATATTAAGTCTCTAGGCCTCAATTTTTAATTGCGATAGCTGATAAAGGTGGTCACTTACTCACAACAATACTTATAGCCATTAGCTTACACAGTATACAAAGAAGGCTTATACCACAAGCCTCTATTTTTTTTAAGGTTCCCAATGCTACCATCCTACTTTCTAATATCTCAAATATGACTTCTAGTCCTGCAGAACCACAAGAAAAGTAGAGGAAGGGGCAGTAAAGATGGATGGTTGGGGTTGGAAGTTACATGCTGCTAAATAACGGTAACGCCCAAGTGTTTTCCTCTGTGGCAGGCATGGGCCTGGGAAAGAGCAGAGATGGGTAGAAGATGGATACCTAAAAGGAGCAAGGGATGTAGATAAGGAATGTCAGAGCTTCCTTTATTTATATCCTCTCTTTGAACAAATCATTAATTGAAAAATGTACTTCCTATAAGAGTTAAGCCTGGCAACACTCCAAGTTTTAGGATCACCAGAGGAGGCAAAATAAAAAAGTAGCTGACAAAATGTGTCTTGGAACTGATCTCAGTTCTAGCAAACACCTGCTGTGACTTTAGGGACATTACTTAAATTGCCTCTGAGACTATGTGCAGTGGAGTCATGCCTTACACAAAGGGGTTAGATTCTAAAATCACAGGCAAAAATTTCTAATTGTAAAAATTACTCTAAGAAATCCCCATGCAATTTTCTCTTTCATGCTTCATAAATTATTTCTTTAGATCCCCCCTCAAAGATTGACATAACATTCCTGGTACATAAAATATCATTTCACTTTTTGTCAATGATCGGCAATTCCTAAAATTATTACTCACACATGCTTTTTGTGCCTTTCACCAAAATGCCCTGTTTCAGATGCTTTTCAGGGATATATAAATTCCAACTTGCACAATTTCATACAGAAAAATCCTGCCACCCTTACCACCGTTTTTCCCCCCATATAAGGCCATAGACTCGAATTTCTTCCTTAATAGAGGCACACTGGTTACAAATAGCAGAAACTCACACAAGATAGCTTCAGCCACAAAGAAATTTGTTATAAGCATACAAGAAAAGCTCATAGAACTCACGAATACTTGCGTCTCCTGAGGGACTGGAATCAGCAGCTGCAAAGTGTCAGGAAATAAAATTACTCTCTTTTCCTTTTGGGGACTCCATGAAATTCATGTCTGCTTCTCTTTGTGTAATCGATCTAGTCCTTCTCTCTTTGAAAACTAGGTATCCCTCTTTCTAAGAAGATTTTTGGAAGAGGGTTTCCCAGAAATGAAAAGTCAGCCATTGAAATTGCAACAGATTACTGGCTCAGAAACTCAGTTTCTAAGTAATAGAGAAAAGGGTCTTACTGAATGAATCTCAGTCTAGCTCTGGCCCAAGCAACAATGGTCGGGGTTCAAAGGGTGGGAATCATGTAATACAGAAAAGGATGGTAGGTGAGGCAGACACTGCCAAATATCTATAATATGGTTCCTTCAAAATACAGTCAACAGCAGACACTTTCATGTGGAGTAGGTAGGAATATCTGGAAGACCTTCTCTGGGATCAATTACCTAAGAAGAGGTAAAGCAGATGATCTCAAGAGAAACATTGTAAGGCACTGTAGAAATAAAGGGATTAGGATTTCAGCTTTGTGATTTCTAAATAATCATCCAAGGTGCTATAGTCTAAATGTCTGAGTCCCCACAAAAATTCATATGTCAAAACATAATCACTAATGTTATAGTATTAGGAGGTGGGGCTTATAGAAAGTGATGAGATCATAAGGCTAGAGCCCTCATGAATAGGATTAGTGCCATAATAAGAGGCCCCAGAGAGCTACCTTGCCTCTCCACCATGTGACAACCATGATACCATGAAGGGATCATCCATGAACAAAAAAGTGGGCCCTCACAACACACTGTATCTGCACCTTGATCTTGTACTTCCCAGCCTTCAAAACTATGAGAAATAAATTTCTGTTGTTTATAAGCCACCTAGTTTATGGTATTCTATTATAACAGCCAGAACGGACTAAACACAAAGGCAGTTAAATTCTTGCATCTATATGTAACATATCAAAACATCGGAGACAAAAAAAATATTTTCTAAATTACATAAATCACTTCTTGAGAAACGTCCTCTGAGGTGCTGTTCAAATATAGCCTGGTTTTGTTTATGCTTACATAACTTGGTACACTTTTTTGCTAATGACAATATTGGTTTTGAAACCCAAAGCAGTCAATCAGAAATAATAACCTGTTTCTGAAACAAAATATGAATCTTCACAAACCCCAAATGTATAATAATAAGTTGTCTATCATGCCCACAGAAAAATATTCCATTTTTGATAAATAGTCATGAGAATATAAGATTGCATTTTTGGGGGATTTATGACAAGTTTTTTACCATGTGAATAGGCTGCTGAATGTCTAGAAATTACATTTTCATATAAATTGCATTTTTCAAAAAAAATCACATGATTTATACCATTTAAACAAATTGGGAAAACACTAGGATATTCAATGTATGCATTAGGTTTATTCCTTCCAGTCACCAACTTTGTAGAATTTCCTTCCACAGTTAATATTTTCCCAAGGATAAACTATTTTTGAACATAACAAAAAACATATAATATGCCATAACACTTTCATAGTCCATGGCTACGAAAAGTGAAGAGAATGTTCTAAATGTTTTAGTAGGTTGGACAATATTTTATTGATATTTATAACAATGCTTTACTGGTAAATTTTAAAATAATTTTTTAATTGATATTTATAATAATGCTTTACTGGTAAATTTTAAAATAATGTTTTCTCCTAAAATTGTATAATTACCTCTGAGAATCTGTTAGTTTCATAGAATATGCATTATGTTTATATAATTAGCATAATTCTCAATGGAAAATTTTTATTCTTTTATTTCTGCCTGTGATGAGAACTGGACAAAGATTACAAAGATCTGGAAGACTTCCTAATAAAAGCAGTTGCTACAATTATTTAGGGTTTATTATGTGTCATTCACTAGGCTAAGTTCTTTATATTTATGAAGCCATTTCCTCCTCCCAATAATTATATAAAGTAAATAGCACTATTATCCCCATTCTAAAGATGAGAAACTTGGAGAAGTTAAGTACCTCGATCATGGCTCATGGCTAATAATTGGTATAGCCAGGATCTGATCCAAGTATCTAGGGCTAAAGCCTATGTATTTATGTACTACACGATAGGTTTGTAGACCTAGAAATGGATTTCTGTAAGATAAATAATTGTCTTTGGGTTTACTGAACCCCAGAAATAATACTCTTGGTGTTATGTGCCAGGTGGCCTCCTTTTTCAATAAAGGTAGAAGGATTTTACTGTGAAGCATGGAGTTTACATAGATAGATCTAAGGCAAAGTGGCTTTTTGATAAATGAGAATTAGTCATCAGATTATCCTTTCCCTTAAAGTTGTATTTTCAGCCTTCTTTTCTAGAACCTAGAATCTGTTTCTCCAAGTAAATAAACCTGTCAGGCTCTGGATCTGATCTCTGAAAATTAAAAAACAGGAAAAAATTAGTTCTCCTGGTAGAAGCCAATCAAGGCAGATCTTTGCTGCCTCCACTCTCCCCTTCATTAAGCAGGAGGACACACTAATAATACTTCTGACTGAGACACCCAGATGCCATGGAATTCAACTCAAACAGAAAACATAGAAAAGCTTCAAAGACTCTGTTTTAGCTTGCAATATGTTATATATTTTGTGGGAAATTTAAGGGAATTTTCAGCAGAAATATTAACTGTATATATTTTTTGCTATCAATTCAGTTCCTGGATGGGTAACAAGCACTTTCAATTTAAAATATATTTTTGTAATTCCTAGATATTTTCCTAAAGTTTGACATTCTTAGAATATCTTTATTTTAATAAAATATTAGAGTCTTAATGAAGCAGTTAGAAAGACCTCTTCTTAAGGTCAGACAAAATATTCACACCATATTGTCAACTGACCTAGTTATCATCTTCTTATCCTTCAAAGACTAATTTCCTGCCAATTTGGATTAAATTTCTATTGCATAATTACCAAGAACCTCAGGAATCTCTATACCCTTTGCCATCTTAATCAGACCTTTAATTTTGCTTAATCACTTACTGGTCCACAAGGATTTGAGATATCGGATGTCTGCCCTATATTCCTATAACTTTTGTAATTTCTTTTCTTATTACACCAATAAGTGAAGTGTTGTATTTAGAACATTTATGTCTCTGTATTTTTATGCTATAGAACTTTTGAGTTTCTCAATATAATATGGGTATCAATGACAAACAACAGAGACACTGAAAACACAGAGGATAGCTAGTCTGAGTCTCCTGCACCAAGCCATAACTCAAACTATTCATTCATGAATCTCTTGTTATTCTTTAAACAAACACATATTCATCCAGGCACAATGCAGAAAACAGAAAAACATGAAATCCATGGAAATCGAAGAATATAGAATAATAGAGTGAACTATTTTTTTTAATATTTATTTTTGCAGTAGTCTCCTAACTAGGTGTCCTACGGCCATCCTTGCTTTCCTAGAAACTCGTCTCTACACAGAATGGCCTTTTTAAAACATAAATCTGATCATGGTGTCTCCCCTGTCAGGTAAATGGGAAGATACTAGTTAATGGGTAAAAAGTTTCAGTTAAGTAAGTTGAATAAGCTCTAGAGAGATCTGCTGTACAACGCCATACCTATAGTCAACAACTATGTCTTATACACTTAAAAGTTTGTTAAGAGGGTAGATCTTATATTAAGTGTTATTATCACAATAAAATAAAATAAAAATACATTTTAAAATAAATAAAACTCTTAGAAATTAGAAAATAACAGTAACAATGAAAACAGGTTTATGGCTGTGGGCATACCGTGTACCAGCACAAGGAGCAAACATTGTAACTGGAGCTACCTGTGTATTCAAACTCTTCATTGCAGAGTATTTTACTTTACTTTAGAGTAAAATAATGAACAATCCAATTAATTAAATGATTAATCAAAATAAAACAAATCTGATCACATGATTCAATAGTTTCCTATGACTCTCTGGCAAGACTAAATTTTTAAAAGGCATATAAACTCTAATATAATCTGATTCTTACCTACCCTTCCAATCTTACTGTGCTATGTACTAATTATTCCAATCTCACTGGTCTTACGTCAGTTCCTTTGACATGCCATGCCTCTCTCACCACAGGATGTTTGCGCATATGCCCGTGGTATGGAATGCTCTCCACTTGCTCCATTTTGCTAATTTCCATTCATCTCTCAAATTCCCATGCAGATATTGCCTCTTCAGGGAAACTCTCCCTGAATGCTTCTCTCCAACTAGGCTGAGTAACCATTTACAAGCTCTAACCTGTTCTGGAATAGGTCTTTTATCATTCAAAATTGTAACGTGTAATTTTTTGTGACTACTTAATATCTGACCCTCCACACTAGCATGTAAGCTCCAAGAGGGCACAAAGCAAGTCTGTTTTGTTTGTAATTTTCCCCCTATCACCTAGCAAATGTCCTGGAAAATGAAATACTCTTGCTTGTTGAATGAATTAATAAATGTCTGTGGATTAGTGTTTTCTAAAACACAGGCTAGTAAAATCACTGTTTCTTGTATTCAACATTTAACAAGCCAATATCTAGAACACTGTGGCCTCAATAATTCATTTTCATCATTCAGCTAAGGAGAAATAAGACTTTTCAAGCTATTGACCATAGTGTTTGGGTTTCTTCACATTATTATTTTTTACTTTGCCATAATTGAGGATTAAAATTAAGAAAGAAACATAATATTTCAACATACCTTGGAGAGGCAAGGAAGTTAAAGGGTGAGAAGCAGTCACTGCCCAGGAATATCCACAAACAGACAATAAAGAGGCCAGCCACTAGTTTGTAGGAGAGCAATCCATGACTGTAGGAACCAAATCACAAGGCCTCAGAACTGGATAATATGTAATGGAGAAGAGATGTAATAAACAACAGGTAGAGTCAGGAAGAGAGCCGTAGTTTTTCATGGGAACTCAGTAATTACCTCTCTATATCAGAGTCTGAGTCAGATTATCTGACAAAGGGATCCTGGGATCAATACACAAACTAAAGGATCAATTCTAGGTCATCAAAATTTTTTATAATGATGAAAGATATAAGTTCCTTAATATGAGAAAAAAAACCCACAGTTTTGGTGCAGTGTTTTTTATAGCTTCTAGAACATGCCAATGTATATCTAATCTACGTATTGATGATGAAAAATGTCCATTTTAACCGTCTCATCTCAAATAATATCCTCAGAACAGAAAATAGTGACCTAGCAGACAAGCTCTAGATTTTGGAAAACATTGAAAGTTGTGGACAGACAACAAATGCCTCATCTAAAATTTATAAAAATTTAAATATACGATTCCAGATAACCTCAAATCTATACGTCTGCAAGTTTCATTTTTAATTGTATTTTTTAATATTCTAGTTCACATGCCAAACTGCCCCCAAATTTGTCACCTTAGATTTTCTATGTTCTTAGTAAAAAATGTTGCTAATTCCTGAAAAGCACTGTTGTTAGTAATTTTGATCATGTTATTTATCCATTAAACATCCTGGTAACACTTGTGTAGTGGGCTGAATAATGGGTTCCCAAAAGATATCTGCATTCTAATTCTTAGAACCTACAAGCATTACTCTATATGACAAAAAATAAACAGGTCTTTACCAATGTCATCAAGTTAAGGATCTTGAGATAAGGAGATTATCTGAGATTATCTAGGGTGGGCCCTGAATACAAACACATGTATCCTCATAAGACTGAGGCAGAGGAAGATTTTACAACAGATAAAAGAGGAGATGGCAATGTGACTATGAAAGCAGATACTGGAGTGATGGGACCATAAGCCAAGAAATCCTGGTAGCTACCAGAAGCTGGAAGAGGTAAGATATACACTCTCCTGAAGCTTCCAGAGGAAGCACAGCCTTGATTTGGCCTTGTGACTCTGGTTGCTGACTTTTGCCTCCAGAACTGTGATAGAATAAATTACCACAAATTTGTGATCGTTTGTTATAACAGTCACAGAAAACTAATACAACTTGTTGAAATTGTGATTCTTACTCATAAGGTAAGAATCAACCTAGTTGCACTTAGACCACCATTTTGTCAACTTCAAAGGAAAAGTGCCCTCCCTTTTAGCCAGCTGAGTCAGCTTCCTCAGAAAATGAAGCCAGGATACTCAAGAAATCTTTGTACTTTTTTTTATATTTTAGTAATAAATATAATTAGACAATACAGTATTCCCTCCTTATCCATGGAAGGCAAGTCCTAAGATCCCCAGTGAATGTCTAAAACTGCTGGTAGTACTGAATTCAATATACATACTGTGTTTTTTCTATACACACACTGTAGCATGCACCTTTGTAGTTTGAGGCACAGCAGCAAAACTAGCACGAATTTCTCTTTCATTTTTCACAATTTCGTGGATGATTTATTTTTACCGTAAATCTTAGTGACTTCAGTATATAATCTTTCTCCTTATTAACTTCCACCTTTTCACTTAAAGAAAGCTCTTTATGGCTTCTCTTTTCCATAAATGAATTGCCAGCATCACTACTCTTGTGTGTTGGTGCCACTATTAGGTAAAATATGGGTTACCACAATAAATAGCCACAATAAATAAAACAAGGGTCAAGTCGCCACAGGCACTGTGATACAGTGACAGTCAATCTGATAACCAAAGCAGCTAGTAAGTGTCTAAGGGACCAGGAGCGTATATGGCATGGATACACTGGAAAAAAGAATAATTCATGTCTCGGGTAGGAAGGACTGATACAGCACAAGATTTAATCACACACTCAGAATAATGCATAATTTAAAATTCCTGAATTTCTACAATTTTCCATTTCATACTTTCAGAATGCAGTTGACCGTGGGTGACTAAAACAGCAGAAAGCAAAACCATGCATAAGAAGGGGCTACTGTAATCATAATTATTTGACGGCTAAACCTACAGGTGCAACCCCTTAAGAAAGTATTGATACACTCTAATTTGAAGCAAACTATTCTTCAAATTGTCTAATAGTTCGTTGTAACAGAACATGCTCATCAGAGCACTAAAAGCCAGAACTGCCAATACTATAAACTGATTTTAAGTCTTTCCACAAACATTTTATGAACAGACATTAGGAGTAAATAAGCCAATTAAAGATAAGTCTGCTGACTTCACTTCAAAGTAGCAGAATTGAGAGGGATGGCCCTGTGAGGCACCAGCCTACTGAGAAAAATGGCAGCTGAGGAGAGGCATAATGAAAGGCCTAGCCCTCTTCACAGACTGATGCTGCTGGTGCTGCATTACATCCATCATGTACCTATGATGACTTCAGATTCAACCCTATCCCTGTCCTCAGGACAGGAAAAATGGTCCAGAGAGTCTTGAGCATCACATTCACTGAAAGGTAGACCCATCAATGGAAATAAAACCTGTACTGAAAGGCATTTTCTCTGGGCCTACTGTTGGACAAAGGGGAATCAACAAATTGGTATCACCTCTTTATTGGCTGATTTTATTATACAAGACAAATAGGGCTGTCTTCTTTAAATTGCCTGACATAAAGTTGCTCGATTTGACTGAAATAGAATGATGACCTAAGAAAGATTATTATAAATTGGTCCAGAAACCCATCTGTAATGCCAAAATATCTCACCACCTGAGGTATTTTAGTTGTCTCCAGGACTGACTCCAACATCGCATCTCCTTGTCTTCATTATTTTTACTTTGACATACTACTGCTCAAAGTGATAGTTACCATGCATCATATTTTCTAAATTTGCATGATAGCTAATACATGCCTCAACTCAACAGATAAGCAGTGACTATTAAAGTAATTCACAAGTGTTGTACCTACTTTTCACCATTAGGAGGAAGTTGAAAAAAAGGCTTGGAAAGGTAGGGACAATGTGTGTCTGAGAGTGCAGAGAATCCAACATCCGACACAGTTCTTCCTAATACATATTATTTTAGATAAAACACAATATAACTAACAGAAAAATCACTTCTTCTCGGTCTCTTCTGCTTCCCTTTTGAACTCTTGGATCTAGTTATTCTGGTAGATGACTCCTATCAAGTTTCATTTTTTTGCTCCTTCATGTTAAAGCTATAGCCAGGCCATAGCAACAGTGAAAATTACAACTTGAATTACTTCAAGATATCAGAAGGAAAACAAAAAATTCTTCAAAGCAGCTGAAAACTCTTCTTCAAAGTTTATTAGCACTAAGGCAAGGACACTTTACTGATTACCTGTTCATCCAAATATTCCACTTGTTTAGAAAGGCAATAATAAAACCATCCTTGAACTTGAGAAATATTTCCAAGGAAAAACATCATGACTGACTGTTATTCTTTCTTATCAAGAACCTAAAACATATGAGAGTTATTACTAGTATCTGTACATGACAGTCTACATTCAGGTTTAGTAACCTAATAAGGAATTATTTTAAGTTTAATTGCTATAGGTCTAACAGCTGTGGATGTGCTAAACCTTGGTGGAAATTCTAGCAGGAGAAAGTCTTAACTCATATACCCGTCTGCCAAAGAAAAGAAGGTCTTCTTCTATTAAAAAATGGTAATCTTTTTTGATTGAGTGAACTGTTTCAGATAAGATACACACGGTATAGAGAAGAAAGAAAGAGATACCCACTCCACCAATCAGATTAGTAGAAAGAATAGAACCTGGTGACCAAGGAGGTGAGAGATGTCAGTTCATCTATCGTCTCTTAGCAGTTGTAAACGTGGTATGCCTTACAATTATGGTGATGAAAATTATATTTACCATTTATTCAGTGTTTAAAATGTGTGAGGGACTAGTGGATCAAAAGCATCAAAGAGAAGCACATGCCTTGACTAGAATCTGCTAATAATGGGAGTCTGGGGTGCTGGTGACCAGAGAATGAGGAAGGGTAGAGCTTCCTACTGGCTGAAGAGGTCTAGCTGTGGAAAAGAGAAAGCAAACTGAAACTCACTTCTTCATTAGACTCAATATCAGGGACAAATAACAAAAGAAAACTAGAAAACTGAACTAACATGATGATAAAGAATTAAATTGCCTGGGAGAAGTTTCAGCTAAGGGAAAGTCTATTTTCAGCCGTTCTGTTTCTATGTCAAAGATTACTTGCATAAAAAGCATCTGTACAGGACTATGGAAAGTAGGTATTAAGGAATACGTGACAATGGAACAATCAGACAACTACTTCAGCTCAGATGCTTAGGGCTTGAATAACAGTGAAAAGATCCCAGTAAACTGAAAGGCCAGGTACATAAGAGTTCTTATGATCTGCTGCGAAGATCAGCTGCAATCCAACCCACCCTCTGCCCACACAAAGATATTTTGTAGCAGAATGAAAGTCTGAACAGAGGTTTGAATGCCAACAAAAGGGCAGAAAGATGTATGTTTATCCTGGAAACAAAGTTTATTAAACTCTCCCTTATTCATTATGCCATTTACTCCTCATGACCAGACTATGGGGTCATTACAATCCTCATTTTACAAAGGAAAAGTGTAAATAACAGGCCAAGATTACCTAGGCAATACGTTGTCATCAGGATCTGAACCTAGATCTATGCTACTTCTGACCCTTCAGCAAAGATGCATGTTGAGTTTAAGTTCACCCTTCCTTGCGCCATTACTGCTGTACTTTACATACTTAATGGTAAGAGATTTCACAAAAGTTGTAAATTCTCTGTTCTACACTAGGTAAATTCTGACATAGCTGTTCCCAGTCTTAAATTGCCAGTAAGGGTTACATTTAAAATATTAGTATAAGTTTTTTATACATTACATTATATGTTATATTATATATATTATATAATATATAATTCTATGGATAATTATATAAAATTATATATAATATAATATATATTTTTATATAAATATAATTATATAAAAATGAAAAATATATAAAATATAAAATGTATAATATATAAAATATATAAAAATATAAATGTAATTATATATAATTATATACGATATATAATATATGTTATAAATTATATATAATATAATATAAATACTAAATTTATATATAATACTCAATCAAATTTAAACCTAAACAAAACACTTGCAGGAGTGGCTCTGCCTTCACACAGTGGATCCAGGGACTCAAACACCATTCAGATGCTCTCTCTTCCTCTATAGACTTTATCTCTGCTTCTTTCTCAGGCTAGGTGTCACTCAGGCACTGGAAGTACCATCATACTGCTATTGATAAGAAAAATTTAAAAATTAAAATAAGAGGTTTTTCTCAAGTTTGCAAAATTCCCAGGCAACATTGATTTGAAGGTTATCATCACCTTTTGAATAGTACAATCATTTGTGAGCTGAAAGGAGGCACTATGATTGGCCTACCCTGTTCAACTGTAGCCAAGAGTGAAATCGGTGACTCACACAGCATATTTATGACCACCTGGAAAGTTACTGCAAGCAAGGCAACCACACCAACTTATGTCTACTACAAACACTTTTAATAATAGCTTTTTAATGATAGCTTTACTTTAGAAATATATACCAGACATGCTTATGAGGGTTCAGAGACCAGGTCTAAGTAAACAGATTTAGACTTCATTTGGAAGGATTGCAAGTGTTGATTAACTTTAAAGAAAGTAGTAACTCAGTCTATGAAACAGTTGTTTGAAAGATGTCTTTTGTAAAGCTACTTTGGTGAAAATAAAAGATGATTACACTAGTGGGAATATTTGGGATACTGTATAATTGCAAGTGTAAAGGAAAATTTGCTGGGCAATTATACACTCAGCTTATGCGTTTGTCACAGTTTTCATCTGTTTTAAATTTAGGAATGTAGGATTAACAGGTTGATATAACAAACAGCTGAGACACAAACACATCTGTACAATGTTGTCATATAAAGGTGCCACTGGTGGCAAACTATCTGAAAGAGCAAGTAATTCTCTGGAACCAATATATTCAGAAAACAGCTATCATACCCTGCATTGCAAAAGGATAAAGAAAATAGTCAATAGCCACTGAAAAGCATTCAAATGGGCAGGGTGCGGTGGCTCACGCCTGTAATCCCAGTACTTTGGGAGGCTGAGGTGGGCAGATCATGAGGTCAGGAGCTTGAGACCAGACTGACCAACATGGTGAAATCCCATCTTTACTAAAAATACAAAAATTAGCTGGGCGTGGTGGCAAGCACCTGTAATCCCAGCCACTCAGGAGGCTGAGGCAGGAGAATCGCTTGAACCTGGGAGGCAGAGGTTGCAGTGAGCTGAGATTGCACCCCTGCACTCCAGTATGGGTGACAGAGCAAGACTCCACCTCAAAAAAGAAAGAAAGAAAAGAAAGGAAAGAAAGGAAAAAGAAAGGGATAAGAAAAGCATTTAAATAACACCTAAGTGGATGCTAATCAACCATATTTTGTTGTATGAAATCATAAAGGAACAGTTAAATAAAACTTTAATATAGTTAATGCTAACAGTCCACAAACCGCTAAATTCTATCTACATATTTTCTTTCCTTTCCTTTTAAGAGACAGGGTCTCACTCTGTCATCCAAGCTGAAGTGCAATGGGTCGGTCATCATAGTTCACTGCAGCCTCGAACTCCTGCTCAACCCATCCTCTTGCCTCAACCTCCCAGGTAGCTGGGACTGGAGGAGCATACCACCATGCCCAACTACATATTTTCTTATTTAATCGCCACTATCACCCTATGAGGTAGATCCCATTATTCTTCCCCATTTTTGAGGCAACTTAAGTACAATGAGGCTAATTTGTTCAAGGTCACACTATCAGTAAGTAGCACAGCCAGGATTTGAAAATAGTCCACTTGACTCTAGAATCTACACTTTCAACACTAACCTTTAGAGAAATATATAATTAATAAAAATATAAGGATATTGTAAAGTAAGAAAAAAACGTATTACCATTCTTTTTCCACAGGGTGAGAGAGTACTCAACTTTCACTCTGGGTTATGAAAAGAAAAAAACCATGTTGAATCTGTTTTATTTGTTTGTTTGTTTGTTTTTTTGAGATGGAGTCCCACTCTATCGCCCAGGCCAGAGTGCAGTGGCATGATCTCGGCTCACTGCACGCTCCGCCTCCCGGGTTCATGCCATTCTCCTGCCTCAGCCTCCCAAGTAGCTGGGACTACAGGCGCCCACCACCACACCTGGCTAATTTTTTGTATTTTTAGTAGAGACAGGGTTTCACCGTGTTAACCAGGATGGTCTTGATCTCCTGACCTCATGATCCGCCTGCCCTGGCCTCCCAAAGTGCTGGGATTACAGGCATGAGCCACTGCATCCGGCCTGAATCTGATATTCTAAGTGAATTCCTCTAGCCTAAACCAGTACACACTGAAAGTCTAAGCATCAACCTAATTAGTCAATTAGATGACATACTTGTCTCTTCCTGAGATAAAAGAGGAGAATCATAATTCCAGTAACAGCTCTCTAAACCAATAATAAGTTATATGATGATCAGCAGAATCTATTCTAGATGGCTTGGGTATTCCCACCTTCCTTCAACAGTAGCACTTCCTTCCTCTAAGTAACCAGAATCCTTCACCTTCTTAACAACACGTGCTCTTCTGAAAGTGAAGGCAAATTCACACTAATGTGCAACCAAGTAACAGGTTTCAGTTTCCACTTTAAAAACTTGAGTCATATAAACAATTCCAAATAGAACAATCACATCCATGAGCTGGTAGGAGAAGCATCTGTTAGTTGGTGGGAAAGGAAAAATGAGGGTAGAGATATAGGGAAGTCAGAGGCCTTCATGATACCTCTGAAATCTATCTTCACAGCTGCTGTGAACTATACACGATTCACTTCAATGGTGGAGCTACATAAAAGAATTCAGGCAAAGAATTAGGACTGAAATAATATTTTCACAGATTTCCAAAAAGCATGTAGAAAGTCAAGGACTGAAATATTTGAATATGAACCTACGGTCACATATACACCAATAGAGGAGTGTTGCATTTAAGCATGCATTCAAGTATATTTATTGAATGGAGTAATGAAGCAAATTCACTCTCAGAGATATATTACTACCAACGCCATTGCTAAATAGCAAGGGAATGAAGGGTAACAACTGGCATCCACAATTTTCTAAGCTTCCCTGGCATACGTAGAGGTCTAGCAAGTAAATGTCAACCCCTCTGGAGGGTACAGTACCTTTCAGCAAGGCTCATTGAGATGGAATTCACTGAGGCTCTGACAAATGTGAGATTGTCTGGCTTTGTGTACACGTATAAAATGAATTAAACGGCCCTGTAATTACTTTCTATAGGTATATAGGGGTGCTCATTACTACGCTCTTGCACTAGTGATTGATATATACATAGAGAGAAAGAGGATTTCATTTTCTTGTATTTTACTTTATTGCATTTTGAAGATACTGTGTTTTTTTTAAGTTAAAGGTTGGTGACGATCCTGCATCAAGCAAGTCTATGGGCACCACTTTTCCAACAGCATGCACTCCCTTTGTGTGTCTGTCACATTTTGGTAATTCTCACAATATTTCAAACTTTTTCATCCTTTTACTATCTGTTATGGTGATCTGTGATCAGGGATCTTTGATATTACTATTGCAGTTGTTTTAGGGTGCCAAGAACTGCACCAATGTAAGACAGTGAACTTAATCAAAAAAGGCTGTGTGTCCTGACTGCTCCACCAACTGGGCAATCCCTTTCTCTCTTCCTATCCTCAGCTTCCCTATTTTTGAGACACAACAATATTAAAATAACACTACCATGGCTTCTAAGTTTTCAAGCGAAAGGAGGAGACACATGTCTCTCACTTTAAATCAAAAGCTAGAAACAATTAAGCTTAGTAAGGAAGGCATGTCAAATGCCAAGACAGGCTGAAAACTAGGCCTCTTGCACTAAATAGCTAGCCAAGTTGTGAATGCAAAGGAAAAACTCTTGAAGGAACTTAAACGTGCTACTCCAGTGACCATACGAATGATAAGAAAGTGAACAGCCTTACTGCAGATATGATAACAGTTTGAGTGGTCTGGGTAGAAGATCAAACCAGCCACAATATTCCCTTAAGCCAACACCTAATCCAGGGCAAGGCCCTAACTCTCTTTAATTCTGTGAAGGCTGAGAGAGGTCAGGAAGCTACAGAAGAAAACTCTGAAGTTAGCAGAGGTTGGTTCATGTGGTTTAAAGAAAGAGCCATCTCCATAACATAAAAGTCAAAAGTGAAGCAGCAAGTGCTGATGGAGAAACTACAAAAGATCTAGATAAGATGACTGATGAAAGTGATCACACTAAACAACAGACTTACAATGTAGATGAAACTGCCTTCTATTGGAAGAAGATACCATCTAGTACTTTCATAGCTAGAGAGGAGAAGTCAATGACTGGCTTCAAAAAGACAGGCTGATTCCCTTTTTTTAAGGGGCTAATGCAGCTAGTGATTTTAAGTGGAAGTTAATGTTCATTTACCATTCTGAAAACCTTAGGGCCCTTAAGAATTATGCTAAATCTACTTTTCCTGTGCTCTATAAATGCAGTAACAAACCCTGGATGATAGCACATCTGTTTATAGCATAATTTAATTAAATATTTTAAACCAGATTAAAATATTTAATAATTTAATTAAATATTTTAAGCCACTGTTGGGGCCTACTGCTTAGAAAAAAAATTTCCTTCAAAATATTTCTGCTCATTGACAATGCACCTAGTCACCCAAAAGCTCTGACGGAGATGTATAAGGAGATTAATGTTGTTTTCATTCCTGCTAACAAAATACCCCTGAAGCCCATGGATCACAGAGTAATTTTGACTTTCAAGTCTTATTATTTCAGAAATACATTTTGTAAGGCTATAGCTACCATGGAGAGTGATTCTTCTGATGGATCTCAGCAAAGTAAATTGAAAGCTTCTGGAAAGAATTCACCATTCTAGATGCCATTAAGAACATTTTTGATTCATAGGACAAGGTCAAAATATTAACATTAAGGAGTTTGGAAGAAATTGATTCCAACCTTCACAGATGACTTTGAAGAATCCAAGGCTTCAGTGGAGAAAGTAACTGCAAATGTGGTAGAAATAGCAAGACAACTAGAATTTAAAGTGGAGTCTGAAGAGGTTACTGAATTGCTATAATCTCATGATAGAGTTTGAAGGGATGAGCAAGTTCTTTCTTATGGGTAAGCAAAAAAAAAAAAAAGTTCCTTAAAACGAAAACTTCTCCTGTAAAGATGCTATGAACATTGCCAAAATGACAACAGAGCATTTAGAATGGCACATAAACTTAGTTTATAAGTAGTGACAGGGTCTGAGAGGATTGACTCCACTTTTGAAAGAAGTTCCACATAAGGTATCAAACATCTCATGCAGCAGAGAAACTTTTCATGAAAGAAAAAGTTAATCAATGCAGCAAACTTCACTGTCTTATTTCAGAAACTGCCACAGCCACTTCAACTTTTCACAACCACCACTCTGATCAATCAGCAGCCATTGAGGCAAGACTCTCCACCAGCAAAAAGATTATAATTCACTGAAGATTCAGATGATTATTAGCATTTTTTGCAATAAAGTACTTTCAGTTAAGATATGTACATTTTAATTTTAGACATAATGCTATTACATACTTAATCTACTACAGTAGAGTGAAAACATAACTTTTATATCCATTGAGAAACCAAAAAATTTAGGTGACACTTTATTGCAGTGGTCTGGAACAAAATCTGCATTATCTCCAAGGTGTGCCTGGATATATCACCAGTATGTACATATTACTGGTATATACATATATAGTACTAATATATATATTAGTATGTATATATGTTTGTATGTGTGTACATATGTGTATTACTATATAGATCACTATCAGATATTAGGAATCTACTAGGTCAGAGGAAAAAAAAAAGAAACAGAGTATAGCTTGCATACAAACCTACCCAGAGCAATAAATGATCCACTAATTTTGAGTACTATCAATAAAGAACCATTAACACTCAACAGTAATATCAACATTTTTGAGACAGGAGTAATAAAAATGCAAATGTGAAGTTACAGAAAAAGATCAAATCTTTTATACAAGCTCTATTTTCCACGTGTAAGAGAAGCAGAGGGCAAATGCATGGAAAACGTATCTCAGAAGGCTGTGAGATGACAGACATCTCAACATTAAAGCTGTAGTAGAGGGTATGATTTCAGGTGATGTTGAAGAACAGTGGAGTTGTGAAAGAATTTATAAAAATGATAATACAACTGAATTTAGAAGCCTGTGGGAATTTCAAAGGAAAAATATATTTGGATACTAAGTTCCCACAGAAACCCCTCATGATTCACCTATGATTGCTTTGAACTATACTATAAGTAGGACTTTCTGATATTTTTCAAACTTGAGGTCTTTGAAGTATTCCTTTGATTCCCCTAAGCTGAAGGAGGGTGAGGTGTTTTCAGACCTTTAAACTCTCAGCAAAAATCTGAACCTACTTCAGAATTTTGGAAAGGAATTTACATTACTATATTAAAGGGAGTTTAAAAATTTACTAATGGTTTTCAGTTATTAATCGTTTTCAGGTATCCTGTGTCATTCATTTACGTGGGCATATACACAAAAATCCTCAAATTGCTGATTAACCTAGAAATCAAAATAAGATTTCTCAAGAATTTTTAAAGTTCAGTGGAATAGAGGGTTGGTAGAAGTTAGTATTAAAAGTTAGGCGGTGGGGGTTCAAACATCATCTCTGCAGATATCCAGCTGTATGATCTGTGCAGATTTGTGTAGCTATCACAACTCCTTGGCTTCACCACTACCCATAAAAATGTGTTAGATTGAGCAGCTGAGCAGTAGTGTTCAACAGGGGCATTACTGTCCCTACAGGGTATCTGGAAATCTTGTGGAAGTGTTTTCAGTTTTCATGATGATTTTAAAGTGCTATGGGCATTTGAGCAAGCAGGGATACTAGATACCCTTCAATGCTCCTGACAGCTCTATACCATGAGGAATCTTTTCAAATCCCACAGATTTTCAAATGTCCCAACGAACATTCTCATATAGGTTCAAAACCTGTTTCTGTTTCTTCATGTTAATGTTATATTTATGTTCATCTGAGCCTAGAACCTAACTCTGTTTTATATAATACTATAATACTAATAACATATACGTAGATATGTGTACATCTTCATCTCTTCTGACTGCTGTAACAAAATACCTTAGACTGGGTAATTTACAAACAACAGAAATTTTTCCTATAGTTCTACAGGCTGGGAAATCCAAAATCAACGTGCCTGCAGATCTGGTGTTTGGTGAGAGCCTGTTCCTCATAGATGACACCTTCCAGCTGTGTTCTCACATGGTGAAAGGAGCAAACAGTCTCTCTCAATCGTTTTTTATTAAAGGCCACTAACGCCATTCATGAGGGCACAGCCCTCATGACAATCACCTGTGAAAGGTCCAGTCTCTTAATATTACCACCTTGGGTGTTAGATTTCAACAGATTAATTTGTGGGGGTATACAAACATTCACACCAGAGCAGAGAGAGAGAGAGAAAGAGAGGGAGAGAGAGAGAGAGAGTGTGTGTGTGTGTGTGTATCGGGGGGTGGGGCATAGTTCTCTGACAAAAGTCTACATCTTATCTTCTATTTTCTTGATCAAATTATTTTATTTTACTACATTATCTGTGTCTAATATTTATATCACTTGGGAGCCTTCTTCCATTGTCTGTTTTTTCTTGCTATCATTTTTCAGTATACCTAATAATTTTGTATCGAATGCTGAACATTTAGGTATAAAAAATCTGTAGAGACTCTTAACATTGTTATTTTTCTCCAAAGAGGATTTGTTTTAGCATTTGGCTAGGATTTAAATTGGATATTGAGTTAATTCAAGGCTCAGTGTTCACAATCTGGTCTATTTCTGTTATTTCTATACAACAGGCCTTCAGGGTCCCAAAGGAGAGCCTGAGTCCCTCCCTCCTTGGCAAATCCTAACTTCTAGCTCTATCCCTCTAGCACCATGAGACTTCCAAAATTTCTGCTGAGTTTCATACCACGTTGGCAACCAGTTTCTGCTCGTCTTTTCAGCCTCTCACTGTTGACTGCTTATGACTTTGCCAGTATTTTAAGGGGAAGATGATAGTGTGTTTCCTTCTCTCCAGGATCATGCCTCCTTCAGTTCTGGCTGCCCTGGTGACTTCAAGATGTTTTTGAATAGTTTCCCCTACCCCTCAGCTTTTGGAAGGGGATTTCAACTACCACAATTTAGTCAGTCATACCTGGAAGTAAAAGTCTAGCATGGTTTAAAAATGCAAAGAATTTCCTAGGAATACAACTATTGTGTAAGTTGAGAATCATTACCATTTGTTTTGTTCAGAAACTTATTAAAATGTTAGAAAATCACATTACCCATGATAGTACTGGTCCCTGAGTCATGAATTCAAGATATTTACATCATGCATTTACCATTACGCTATTCATGATGATTCTATGTGTATGTGTGTACATAAACAGATCATTTTTCCTCCCTTAAATACAAATTAATCATTCATTAAAAATGGTTCAAGTATCTAAACACACTGCTTTATATTCTAGAGTAATTGTGCCTGAACAACAAATTGTGCGATGAAAAGGAAAGAATAACATCTTAAAGCCTCTCTTTTTAACCCCTCCACCCGCGGATCCCAAGCTTACTCAGCTATAGAAATTCATAAGTTACTTTAATGTTAGTATTGAACCTGGATATAGAAAAGAATTCTCCTGGAACCTTCAACTGCATTGCCTAGAATTTGGACTGTCATCTGAAAAAGGCATGGGATGGCAAATATCCAAGGAAAAGCTGCAATGGCACCTGCTGCATGTCCAAGTTTCAGACACAAAAGCAAACGTGCTGCGTTTTCTATTTGGCTAGAACAAGGTCTCTGGATTTGAGACATCTGTAAAGTACACAGCTCAGGAAAACTGCCTTCTATAGCAAGTATGTGCAAGGTATGCTCTTAGAAGCAGTAACTGAGGGGACAATGTCCACTCAGGTCAGCCAGAGAATATGTCATCCACTTCAGAGAAAGGTATAGGGCTAGAGGTCCCTGAGTAGGTATGGGGAGGGCAGTAGGAAGGATTCTACAGAGTCCAACAAAGCATCCTGTGAGAGAAAGAACCAGCATTTATTTGCACATCTGCCAAACTGATGACCTCGATGCCAGATTCCAATGGCAATGATCAAGTAAAACCTTGCCCTTTTCTTCTAGTTCCTCTTCCTTGCCTGATCTTAAAGGAGCCAGAAGCAACAGCTAACAAGTGGGAGAAGAAATAGAACAAAACCAGTGAAGAAACAGGCCACGTTTTGGGCCCATTCCCCACTGCTGCAGGTTGTAGAACCTGGATTATGCCTAAGCCAAGATTGGGGAATACAGGATGAACACAAGAAGAGAATCTTTAAACTGCAGGTAGAATGAATTTTAGTTGGATTAGACAGGACTTCTTAAAGTTATTTCCCAAGTGCAAGCTATTGAGTAGAGTACCTTCAACACACCAGGTAGGAGAATTTGCCTATTTAGAAAAATGACAAGTATTAGCAAAGTCAAACTTCCTCATGTTACCCAATACCCTAGATGGGTGTCAATGAGTTTTGCGGTTGAAATGATCTTAACTATGTAATAATTTTGAAAATAATTCATATAGGATAAATATAAAGTTCTTAGAGTGAGCTAAAGCTTAAGCAGTTGGTTAATTATTTAATCCCTCCTATATATATATTAAAATACACTGATGCATAAGAATGTTCCAAAATTTTAAGAATGGGAACAAAGCATACAATTATAACTATAAGAGAAACATTCTTACAATGTAAAGAAGCAATTATAAGCTAAATGTTGAATTATTTCAACCTCCAAAGGAACTGAAATTGTCAACAAAATCTTTCTATACATGGAAACTCACAGATCTGTACAAATCAAATAATGTGATGAAATAACCTCAAAACATCTGTCTTGCTACAAACACATTACAGAAATTCATTCTTATTCTCTCTCAAGTAGTAAGCAAAATAAGCACTGGGATTATTTTGCTTGCATATTATGTAATAAAACTTTTAAATTCAAATATTCAGTCAAATGCCAAGTGAAATATAACTTTCATACTAAGTCAAGAATTCCAATGCATGCATCTATCTATTTAACTGAGTGATGACTCAAAGTAACATCCCTTGTCATAACGGTTTTTGAAAATACAGTAAAATGCCATTAGAAAGTGTCTTGCTATTCTACAGGTTCAGTTACTCTCCAAATCTGAGCACATCCCCTATGTACTTAAGGATACAGAACACATATCACAAACATGAAAAACTGTCAGATGTCTCATTAGTCCTAGACTATGACAGCAATGGTGAAATAGTGCATCTCTACAGGAGACTGGATGCAGCTGATAACAAAGCATTGACAAGATGAAATGTTTAAAAAGGTATAAAAAAAGAAAAGGAACCATTAGCACTAATCAACTTACCTAAAATTAAAATAAACAGAAAGATGTAAGCTCTCTGCTTCTTACCAAATAGCAACAACCCTAAATTTTGGGAAAATCTGTCAGATCATGAAAATCTTGTATAAAAAGATTCTGTTAGCCTATTACCCACTGAAAATCCCATTATGCATTCCTTTATTTGAGAAAAAGGCTTTTTTAATATTAATTTTTGAACAATAATGGTATGTGTGCTTAATATGCTAACAATAGTAGAAAGTTAAAAGTAATAGAAGTGTAAAGCTGGGGAAACAAGCAGTAATTATAGTCAAAGAGATTTTTTATACCTATTTCAAATATACCATTTTTTATATTCTTCAAAATATACTGTAGTATCTCTTTATATGAAGATATGAGATGATTTAGAATTGTAACCTTTGTAAGTTGGAGGGAAACACAGATATCAAGATTTTCCTTTAATCTTATTATTTTATAAATAAGAAAATTTGAGCTAAAAGTGAGATCTCCTGGGTCATATAGTTAATTAATAGCATTTATTCATTAACTTATTATATCATCATATATTTGAATGCCTACTGAGTTTAAGGAAGAAGTACCATAAGAACTGTGGAGAATATCAAGATGATAAAGACCCAGCCCAAGCCTTACATAAAGACTTATGACATGGAGTAAAGCGTCTGCACACGTAACTATAATACCAATTGTTACAATGAATGATTGGCTAGAATGTATACAGTATCTTAAAGGTTAGAACTATGGAAAATCAGAGATAAGAACAAAGACTTCAGAAAGGACAAAATTGGAATTGCATAGTGACATTGGGCAGTCTAGGAACATGACCAATGATACAGAGGGAAATTAATTTGGCTTAGTTTGGTAGGATCGAGAAGGTACATAGAGTAATGCTGAAAAGTTAGGGGGAGGTCATGCTGTGAAAAGTCCAGAGCACTTGCAAAAAAAAATTATCTTTATTTTGTTAAAAAAAAATGAGGACCTTTGGAAGTTTTCATGGTGCTTTGAGAAAATTAATCCAATAGCAGAATATCATATGGTTTGAATATTCAAGATCTGGAATAGAAGATTAATGCAGAGGCTCTGGTCATGTAGCACACAAGAACAGTGGTGGTGAAGGCAGGTCACAGTAAGGGTCCCCATACAGCATTTATCTCTACCTGGCAAGGGATAAATTCAGGAAGGGAAAACAGAAAGTCACAGCTGACTCCAGAGATGTTGGTGCCATTGAGTGAACAAAGGTCTATGAGAGAAAAAGTGAGTCTTGGGGAAAAGAGGACTTCAATCTGGAATATACTGGCTGCAGAGTCCTAATTTCAATTCAGGCATTTGGTCTCTAAAGCCAAGTTCTCTTTCCCTTATATCACACTGTCTTTCCTACAAGTTAATTAGGAAATAGTTAATTGACTAATAGCCACAATTAATTTATCCTCAGTTGTGGATTAGAAATGCAGATCTTGCATATATTTTATAGTTTTTAATAATAATTTTATATTTTTATTTAATAACAGTAATTTTATTTTATGAACAATAATTTATCTTCCAAAACAGTTATCTTAGATAACAACAGTAATTTTAGTATTGCTTTTTATAGTAACATTTATATAGCATTTACAGTGTCCCAGGTATTGTTCTAAGCATTTTAATTTTCATAGCAATCTATTATTATTCCAGTTTTACAAAGAAATAAACTGAGGCCCAGGAAAATTAAATAATCTGCCTAAGGACAAACAGCTAACCCCTGAGAGAGCTGGATACACGACCAGAGGCAGCCTGAATTCAGACTCCATGCTCTCAAGCCATTGCATATGCTGCCTCTCAGAGCCACCCTGAGATGCTACTCACACTCTATTCCAGCCCGCCTGCCTTCTCTAATGGCCTGAGACGGTTGTGGTGCTGCTCTCTACTCCCTAGCTAAGATGTAGAAAGTTAATTATGTTTTTCTCACTCCTTCCCTCCTTATTCTCTCCAACCCCCATTTCCAGGAAGCCTTCAGAGAGTTAACATTTTCAAATGCTGCACACAGAATCAGAGCTTTCCTCAGGCTTGGGGCCAGCACAGACATACAAAGTCATTTCTCAATGGATTCCCATCACTGGCTTATCCATTTGTTTTATTCCTTTTCAAATCATACATGGAAAACAGGTGGGGTAATAAGGGGCTAAGAGAATGTGACAGTTGTTTCCAGAAACACTTTCACCTTTAATAATTAGTTATCTACCATAAACAAATGTTTTTAAATATTTAGTTCACTTTTATCTTAATATACTCTATTTCCATGGATTCACTTACTCTACCCCCATATATATAAGGCAGTAATAGCATTTGGGGTTTACATGCTGAACATCACACTGTGTCCTAATTTCATACTCCCCTCTCCTATCACTATTCCAAAATATCTTAACTTAAAAGTAATGGTGTCAAGTGCATTCAATTCCAGCCCAACTCTGGAGTGAGTGCTTTATATTTAAATTTTGTTATGTTCTCCTGTGGTTTGCAAAGGAAAGGTATCACTATCAAACACAATAATTTTTTAAACAAAGAAATATTATTTAAAATCTATTGGAGGCCAGTTGCAGTGGCTCTAACCTGTAATCTCAGCACTTTGAGAGGCCGAGGTGGGAGGATTGCTTGAGCCCAGGAGTTCAAAACCAGCCTGGGAAACATAGTGAAACCTCATCTCTACAACAACAACAAAAAAAAAAAAAAAAAAAGCTGGGTGAGGCAGTGTGCACCCGTGGTCCTAGCTACTCAGGAGGCTGAGGCAAGAGGCAAGAGGAGAGCTTAAATCCAGGAATTCGAGGCTGCAGTGAGCCATGATTGTACCACTTCACTTCAGCCTGGGAGACAGAAGATCCTGTCTCAAAAAATCAAAAACAAACATAAAATCTATTGGAAACCATGCTGACATGATTGACAGTGGGTTATTAAATTTTATGTACTATATATGTCAAGATAGGTTTTTAAATCATCTGTAAAACTGGCTTAAATTCCTTAATGGACAAGAGCCTGATCTTCCAGGGACAGGAGTAATTACTTCTCTACCTCTCAAATCTCCATGCTACAATAGAAGATTAAACTGAACTTTTAGAGCAAGTAGCCCATAAGAGACTATCAGTAGTTGAACTTTATTTCTGGGCTTCTTTTTTCCCCTACACAACACAGACTCGCAGTACTTATGTTGGTATGGTGATACATGATTAATAGTGTGAGCTGTTTGCTCATCTAGTGTATCTTATCTGCCTTTTCTCCTAAAAAGGTCTCCTTAGCTATCTTGCCCTGTTTTTGTTGGGTACCAAAGTTTGAGAAGTCACATGGTAGATTACATTTGCGAATGCTGTAAAATGCCAAAACTCATCCATGATATAATTATAAACACTCATGGAGAATGGAGATAAGTGAGAGAGAACATCATCCTGCTCCTCATGCCTTGTAATAGGTTCACCGACTGTGGATCATCTGCAAAGTAGGCCCACAAAGCATAATAATTAGCAGTTTAAAGCACTTTACATTCACTAATTATTTAATCCAATCACCTCCTTATGGAGCATATTTAATAACGTGCTGACCTTAACATAAGAAGATTGTCCTGCTGAGCACTCTGCTCCCCAGTGAGTGCCATAAGTTGTTGTTTTTTGTTTTTTGTTTTTTTTTTAGTAGCAGGAAGGAAGCCGATCCTCTCTCTTATCAAGCCCCCTGTGACCAACAGTAAGCAACATCATTGGTTGATGAGAGGGAGGACCATAGACGGAGGCCTCCGCTAGAGATAAGACCATGACAATGGACAGCCTTAGGAAGGGAGACAAAGCTGTGGGTTTCATTAGCTCCATGCACTAATCAGCTTAGCTGCTACCACAGGAGATGTGTGGATGTTCTTCTGTAATAAGTAAAGCTATAAAATTAGCATCATACATTTTAAAACCTGGTTAAAACTCATGTGGCTGCTAATCTCAACTTCTCAAACTTCTAGCTTGGTTGAACGTGAGAAATTGTAACTGCCATTAACAAGCATGGAGGAAACCAATCCCCTGGGAGCAGACAAGAGTTCACAGAAACTGATTATATGAGTACATACATGCAGAGCAAGAGAGTAAAAGGAAAGACAGCCCACAGATACAAACAGAAGAGGGGGCAGGAGCAAAAAACTCAGAATAGTAGAGACAAAACTGCAGGGGTTATGAGAGATATATTGGTATATTCATGTGGAGAGGAAAATAAGAAAATTACTTAAATCTAGGTAGGAAAAAAATAGCTTAAACTTGAAAAACTCCTTTATAGGTTACACATCTGTATCATCTAAACTCGGAAGAAAAAGAAGACACTATTAATAATTAGTCAGGACAATGAGCACTACTAAATTTATTATTCTACTCAATCAGGATGAGTGTTCATTCTACATAGTTACGAAAAATGGTTGGGCACAGAGACAAAGAAGCGTTTCTCAGAAGTGAGTATCAGAGAAGCAAGTGTCTTAAGTCATTTTTGTATCTATGAAGGCCTTTTTTTCTTTCTATCTGCAGTTGAAGAAACCTTCACTATAGGCCTTGGACTTAACTTACAGATATAGAGAAAAATAAAGTCATATTCTCAAGTTACCACATTCTCATGTATCCTGCTTTCTACTTGGATAATTATTATGGACTGAATTGTATTCGCCTAAAATTTGTAGTCTGAAGCCCTCACCTTCAATGTGATTGTACTGGGAGATAGGGCCTTTAAAGAAGTGATTATGGTTAAATGAGATCATAAAAGTGAGGCCCTAATCTAATAGGACTGGCGTCCTTCTAAGAAGAGGAGAAGACACCGGAGATCTGGCTCTCTCCATGCACAGAGAAAAGGCCACGTGAGGACACAGTAAGAAGATGCCACCTGTAAGCCAAGGAGAGGGGCCTGAGAAGAAACCAGCCCTGCTGGCACCTTGATCTTGGACTTTCAGCCTCCAGAACTGTGAGAAAATTTCTGTTAAGCCACCCAGTTTGTGGTATTTTGTTATGGCAGCCTGTGCAGACTAAGACAATCATGAAATGTTAATTTAATCAGTAAGAATAAACTAACTTGAAAGCATCTTTCATGCCCTCTGTTTCTGTCCTTGCTGTGTCTCAGAACTTCACAATGCTCTCAAGAGACAGGTGAGAGGGTGTAGCTGAACCATAGGGGAAGATTCTATACCTGGGTCATCCTAGGAAAGTGAAAACCTAAGAAGACAGGAAGAAACATGGAACGTGAAGGAGTTAAAATTCAAAAATGAAGGCTTGCTGCAAATCTAAAGGAAGGCCAAGGTTGAGGTAAAAGTCAGAATAAATGGCCATGAGTTAGCAACTAAGGCAACTTCTTAAGGAGGCCTGGGCCAGATGGACTGCTTTTGTGTACCAGTGGAGGAGAGGCTGATACATAATGTGGCTTTGTGGGGAGAGCAGGAACTCTTCCTCATCTTCCTACCTAAGGGATTTCCTGCAAAGTATCTGCCAGGGACTGGGAGGTGACATAGCTTAGCGTTCAAGAACCTGGGAGTTAACTGGATCTAGGTATAAATTCTTGTTCTGCAACTTCCCAACCATGTGACCTTGAATAAGAAGTTTATTCTACCCTCAATCTCAATTCTCCAGTATGCAAAATGGGTATAATAATATTGGTCATTGTTTGACTCTCTTTCAGAAAAACATCGTGGGCTCTCTTTAAACAGGTCAATATTCCTGGGAGGGATGAGAAGAATGGATGCCACTTTCAGTCACTAATTCCATAGGTTTTCTTTAGTCTTCTATTCTATTATAGGTGTGTATAAGTGTGTGGCAGAGAGGTGGGTCAAAAGCAAGGAAAAGGATACAAAAAACTGTTAAGAGAGGAAGTACTAATTTCAGCTATTACTAATTTATTTTTCTTAGAGCCAGCCCTGATTGCCAAAACATCTTCTAAGCAACAAACATTGACTGATTGACTTGGGTGAAAACCTTTTGTGAACAGAGTCTTTGCTGGAGTTAAGGGCAATGTTTCTGACTAAGAAACAAATAAACCTAATGGTGAACTGCTGACCTTTGGCCTTTGTAACTGGGTTTCATTCACACAGTCCTCCAACCCATCACGTTTATGTACTGGGCAATCCTCATCAATGGCACAGAGCCCTGTATTGCTTCAGGACCTCCTCCTTTCTGGGGAACATTTTAGTATTGATTATTATTATTTTATTTTATTATGTGCCAGCAAGAATAGCAACCTTTAAAATCAATTTGCACTCTTTAGTTCTTAATAAAGATTTTTATTTACAGTAATACCCTTCAGATTTTTGACACACTCATCCTTTTATTGAAAGGCCAATCTGAACCTATTATTTTATGACCACAAATAGTTTCAGTTCCCTAAAGTGGAATTGTTTGCTTTAAATGTAGAGTTGAATATGCAAGGTACTTAGAAAATTTAATTTAAAAGTCTTAGGTAAATGGTCTCTGAAATGAGTTATTTGTATCTTGAACTGTGATTAAAGGCAGCCTGTCATAAGTTCATCCAATATTTCATTTTATATCACAAGTTCCATTAAATTTTCATAAGAAATTCATAAGCACTGTTGATGTCACATCCCTTTCAAAAGTATACCTAAGCCACCAGCAAAGCTGTCTTTTTTAGCAGTCTTAAAAGTAGATTTTCTATCAGTGTCCATCATGGAAGGTAGGACTACTTATGAACCTAAGTACAAAAGTAACAGAAAAAGTAACTTCACTAGGTTATTTTGACCCACCCTATTTAATATTTAGTCACTGATAATATAGCCAAATGGTAGGTAATCCAGGAAGACCTTGCCTGGCTTCCCTAAAAATGCTCATCAAAGGCATGAGCTCAATAAACTACTCACTGGGTAAATTTTTTAATTTTCTTTTATTGGTTCTGCACTTTTCTTATTAGAGTTTATTAGAGTTTCAAGGACTTACTGCAGTACTAACATAGTATTTGTCAAATGAGTCTATAATTTCCCACCCAATTCTTTAATCATCCCTTCTACCCATCCCTGTCCATCACAGTTATATTTTAAAGTATGAGAAATGAACTATTGATTACATTAAGTAGTGCTTGTATCATAAGTCACTACGCTAATTATTTTTAAAAGAATGTAAGGAAAATAATCCAATAAAGTGTGTCATCTGTCCTCCTACACTGTGTATATAAACTTCCTTTAAAACAGAAGAGAAATGTAGTAGATTCATTGTCTCCAACAGTGGTCTGAGATTAGAAAATATCAAATTTGGTTATCCAACTGGGTTCAAAGAAAGTTGGGAGCTACATTACTGAACAAAGAAACCTCTCTATCCACAGTTGGATATTTTGCCTCAAAAAAGGGGCTCATCATTCCTGGTTAAGGGGAGACTATCTGGGGTTTATGAAGACCACAAGTTCCTGAGAAATCTATGTCCACAGCAGTCCACCTACTTGGGAGATGGCATGTGGATTCTATACACTACATAAACTTCTTAATAAAAATCTGAGCTGGATCACTTGCACCATCTATCATGGGAGAGCACTGCTTGCCTCAGAGTCATGAATGTCCCTGAGTACATGAGAAGCATAGAGGGAAACACAGCATGATGGCTAAATAGAAGTTCATATCGGTCTTCCTTCCTACAGGAACACTAAACGTAACAACCATCCACACAAAAAAAGCACCTTCCTAAGAGCCACAAATCAAGTAAGCGATCACACTACCTGGTTTTTACTTCATATCATTGAAAGAGGCACTGAGAAAGATAGGAAAATCTTTTTTTCTTATTTATTTATTTATTTATTTATTTATTTATTTATTTTGAGACAGGGTCTTGCTCTGTTGCCCAGGCTGGAGTGCAGTGGTGCAATTATGGCTCACTGTCATATAGAAGTTAAGAAGTAATTACTTAGGCAGATAGCAAGGGCATGGAAGTCCTTGGTAAGGCTTTTCTTTTTAATGAAAAGCAGCCCCAAATCATTTTCTAACAAAGAGCAGCCTGCAAGCTGGGAGCTTGCACAGGTGAATGCCAGCAGGAACTAAGGACTAGACATTTTCAAAATGGTGGCTCCATCGTCCCTTCTCTGCCAGCCACCTGTACTGTAAGGAGCAGACAAGATGGCACCCATCAACTAGAAGGCCTATTTGCATAAGAAGATGAGGGTGGAGCTACCAGCCTTCCCAGAGCACTATGGAAACATCATACCTGATTGAACCAATCTGTGATCCCCATGTAAATCAGACACCGCCTCCTCAAACTGGACTATAAAACTCAACACTTTTGCTGCCACCCAGTCTTTTTCCACTCAGAGACTGCTTTCTCTACAGAGGAAGCTGTTTCTCATTCTCTTCTCTTCTGCCTATTAAACGTCCACTCCTAAACTCCTCATGTGTGTCCGTGACCTAAATTTTCCTGGCACGTGACGACAAACCCCGAGTTTATACCCCAGATAACGTAGCCACTTCAACTGCAGCACTGAACTCCCAGGCTCAAGCAATCCCTGCTAATTTTTGTATTTTTATAGAGATAGGGTTTCATCATGTTTCCCAAGCTGGTCTTGAACTCCAGGGCTCAAGTGATCCTCCCACCTCGGTTTCCCAAAGTGCTGGGATTATAGGTATAAGCCATTGCACCCAGCCAAGAAAGTATTGAATTGTCAATGCCACTCCTCCCCTATCCCTTGGCAGTGGCCACATGGCATGGAGACAAAACTGTCTCCCTTTGGGAGAGGCAGAATGCAATGATTATGGGATTTTGCATTGGAACTCAGTGCTGCTCTGTCACAGCAGAAAGCAACACTGGGCAGAACTCAGCCAGTACCCATGGAGGGAGCTTTTCGACTAGCCCTAGCCAGAGGGGAATTGCCCATTCCAGCAGTCAGAACCTGAGTTCCACCAAGCTTTCCTGTCAAAGGCTAAAGTACTCTGGAGTCCTAAATAAACTCAAAAGGCAGTCTAAGCCTTAAGGACTACCACTAAGCAAGTGCTAGTGCTGTGCTGGGCTGAGCCAGTAGACTTAGGGGACATGCAACCTAGTAAGACACCAGTTAGGGTAGCTAAAGGAGTGCTTGCACCACTCCTCACCCATTCCCAGGTAGCACAGCTCACAGCTCCAGGAAAGGAGAGGATAGGGTAACGAGGACTTTGTCTTGCAAGTTGAATATCAGCTCAGGCACAGTAGAATAGGGCTCCAGGCAAAGTCCTGAAGCCCCCATTCCAGACCCTAACTCCTGGATAACATTTCTGGACACATCCTGGGTGAGAAAGGAACCCACTGCCTTGAAGAGAAGTAGCCAGTCTTGGCAGTGTCTATCACTTGCGGACTAAAGATCCGTTGGGCCCTGACTAATCATCAGTGGGAGCCAGCTAGTACTTGCCATGGGTTTTGGGTGAGACTGAGATGTACTGGATTCAGTACATCTAAATGTACTGACCCAGCACATTCCCAGCTGTGGTGGCTACAGGGAGAAACTCCTGCTTTAGAAAATGAGAGGGAAGACTAAAACAGACTTTGTCTTGCTTGGCCACAGTGGGGTAGAACACCAAACAGGCTCTTGGGGTCCCCAGTTCGAGGCCTTGGCTCTTGGATGGCATATCTTGACATGCCCTGAGTCAGAAGGGAGCCCACTGCCATGAAGGGAGAGTCTCAGGCCTGGCAACACTCACCAAAAGTTGATTAAAGAGCCCTTGAGCATTGAGTGAACATTGGCAGTAGACAGGCAGTCCTGGGACAGTGGTGGCCATGGGGAGAGACTCCTTTGCTTGTGGGAAAGGGAGGGAAGAGTGGGAATAACTTTGTCTTGTGCTTTGGGTGCCAGCTCAGCAACAGCAGAATAGAGGACCAGGGAGATTCCTAAGGTTTCTGACTCCAGACTCTGGCTCCCAGATGGTATTGCTGGAAACACTCCAGGAGAACTTGTCCTGAAAGGAAGGACACGAGCCTGGTTGGCTTTGCCACCTGCTGGTGGTAGAGCCCTAGGCCTTTGAGAGAACACAGGCAATAGCCTGGTAGTAGTTGCTGCAAGTCTTGGGCAAGACCCAGTTCTGTGCTAGCTTCAGGTCTGACTCAGAACAGTACCAGTGGTGGTGGCCACAGGGTTAATTATGTCACCCTTCTCTCAGTTCCAGGCAGCTCAGCACACAGAGAGAGACTCCATTTGTTTGTGATAAAGTAAGGGAAGAGAACAGGAGTCTCGGTTTGGTAATCCAGAGAATGTATCTGAACCTTATCCAAGACCACCAAGGCAGTGCCTCTACAAGTCTGCAAGAGCCACAGCCTTATGAGGCTTGTGGTGCCCCATAATGCAGATGTGACTGCAGTGGCCAAAAACTTATATCACAACACCCAATCCCTTTGATATCTGGGAAAGTCTTCTCAAGATGGACAGGTACAAACAAGCCCAGACTGCAAAGTCGATAATAAACACCTAACTCTTCAATATCCAGACACCAACGAATATCCACAAGCATCAGCACCATCCAGGAAAACATGACCTTACCATACGAACTAAATAAGGGACCAGGGACCAATCCTGGAGAGACAGAGATGTGTGACATTTTAGGCAGATAATCCATAGCTGTTGAGGAAACTCAGTGGAACTGAAGATAACACAAAGAAGGATTTAAGAATTCTATCAGATAAATTTAACAAAAACATTGAAATAATTAAAAGAAGCAGAAATTGTGGAGTTGAAAAATGAAATATTGAAGAATGCAGTCGTCTCTTAACAGCAGAGTTGATCAAGCAAAAGAAAGAATTAGTAAGCTTGATGATAGGCTATTTGAAAATACACACTCAGAGGAGACAAAAGAAAAAAAGAATTTAAAAAACAATGAAGCACATCTACAATATTTATAAAATAGCCTGAAGGGGAAAATCTAAGAGATACTAGCCTTAAACAAGAGGTAGGGAGAGAGATAGGGGTAGAAAGTTTATTCAAAGGGATAATAACAGAGAACTTCCCAAACTCAGAGAAAGATAGCAGTATCCAACTACAAGAAGGTTACATAACACCAAGCAGATTTAAACCAAAGACGACTACCTCAAGGCATTTAATAATGAAACTCCCAAAGGTCAAAGGATAAAGAAAAAAATCCTAAAAGCAGCAAGAGAAAAGAAACAACATACAAAAAAGCGCTCCAATACATCTTGCGGAAGACTTTTCTGTGGAAACCCTACAGGCCAGGAGAGAATGGCATGACATATTTAAAGAGCTAAAAGAAAAAAATTTTAACCCTAGAATAAGGGTCAGTTCAGCAAAAGGATATAACAATTGTAAATATACATGTACTTAACACTGGAGCACCCAGATATATAAAGCAAATTTTAGAGCTCAAGAGAGAGATCCCCAATACAATAATAGCTAGAGACTTCACCACCCCACTTTTAGCATTGGACAGATCATCCAGACAGAAAATCAACAAAGAAACATCAGACTTAATGTGTACTATAGACCAAACAAACCTAATGGATATTTACAGAACATTTCATCCATTGGCCGCAGAATACACATTCTTCTCCTCAGCACATGAATCATTCTCAAGGATAGAACATAGTTTATGGTCTTTAAAAATACGTCTTTAAAAATTCAAAAAAGTAAAAACGTCTTTAAAAATTCAAAAAAGTAAAAATAATATCAAGTATTTTCTCTGACCCCAGTAGAATAAAACTAGCCATCAATAACAAGAGGAATTTTGGAGACTATACAAACACATGAAATTTAAACGATATGCTCCTGAATGGCCAGTGGTTCCATGAAGAAATTAAGAAGAAAATTGAAAAAAATTTAAAACAAATGATAAGGAAAACACAACATACCAAAACCTATGGGATACAGTAAAAACAATACTAAGAGGGAAGCTTATAGCTATACACAACTATGTTAAAAAGTAGGAAAACTGCAAGTAAAAACCTAACGATGCATCTTAAGGAACTAGATAAGCAAGAGCAAACTAAATCCAAAATTAGTATAAGAAAAGAAATAAAAAAGATGAGAGCAGACCAAGTACAGCAGTTCATGCCTGTAATCCTAGCCTTTAGGAGGCCAAGGCAGGAGGACTGCTTAAGGCCAGGAGTTCAAGACCAGCCTGGACAACATAACGAGACTCTGTCTAAAAAAAATAAAAAAATAAATAAAAATTGAGCTGGGTGTGGTGGCACACATCTGTAGTACCAGTTACTCAGAAGGCAGGGGTGAGAGGATC
Organism: Macaca thibetana thibetana; assembly: GCF_024542745.1. NCBI lineage: Eukaryota > Metazoa > Chordata > Mammalia > Primates > Cercopithecidae > Macaca > Macaca thibetana. Next base: position 58,685,109 of record NC_065581.1, on the reverse strand, counting down.
ACTTGAGCCCCAGAGTTCAAGGCTGCAGTGAGCCATGACTGTGCCACTGCACGTCAGCCTGGGTGACAGAGCAAGACCTTGTCTCTCACACACAGCACACAAGATCAGAGCAGAAATAAATGGAATTAAAATAAAGAAAATAATACAAAAGATCAATGAAATAAAAAGGTTTTTAAAAAGATAAACAAAATTGACAAGCATTTAGCCAGATTAAGAAAAAAAGTGAGAAGATGCAAATAAAATCAGAGATATAAAAGGGAATATTACAACCGGTACTGCAGAAATTCAAAGGATCATCAGCGGCTACTGTAAGCAACTATATGCCAATCAATTGGAAAACCCAGAAAAAAAAATGGATAAATTCCTAGACACATACAAACTATCAATATTGAATCATGAAGAAATTCAAAGCCTAAACAGACCAATAATAAATAACAAGATTAAATCAGTAATAAAAACTCTCATAGCAAAAAAAAGCCTGGTACCCAATGGCTTCACTGCTGAATTTTATCAAATATTCAAATACCAATCCTACTCAAACTACTCTGAAAAATAGAGGAGGAGGCAATACCTCCAACTTACTCTACAAGGCCAGTATTACCTTGATTCCAAAACCAGATAAAGACATCTCAGAAAAAGAATACTACAGGCCACTATCCCTGATGAACACTGATGCAAAAATCCTCAATAAAATACTAGCAAAGCAAATTCAACAACACATTAAAAAGATATTCATCAGGACAAGTGAAGTGCAGCTTATCCCAAGGATGTAAGGATGGCTCAACATATGCAAATCAATCAATGTGATACATCCTATCAACAAAATGAAGAGCAAAAGCCATACGATCATTTTAATTGATAAAAAAGCATTTTGAAAGGCCAGGTGCAGCGACTCACGCCTGTAATCCCAGCACTTTAGGAGGCTCAGGCGGGCGGATCACGAGGTCAGGAGATCCAGACCATTCTGGCTAACACAGTGAAACCCCGTCTCTACTAAAAATACAAAAAATTAGCCGGGCGTGGTGGCGGGCGCCTGTAGTCCCAGCTACTCGGGAGGCTGAGGCAGGAGAATGGCCTGAACCCGGGAGGCGGAGCTTGCAGTGAGCCGAGATCGCGCCCCTGCACTCCAGCCTGGGTGACAGAGCAAGACTCCATCTCAAAAAAAAAAAAAAAAAAGCATTTGATAAAATTCAACATGCTTCATAATTAAAACCCTCAAAAAACCTAGGTAAAGAAGGAACATAATTGGAGCCATATATGACAGAACCACAGCTAACATAATATCTAATGGAGAAAAACTGAAAAGATTTTATTTGAAAATCTAGAACACAACAAAAATGTCCACTATCACCACTGTTATTTAATATAGTACTAGAAGTCCTGCTAGAGCAATCAGACAAGAGAAAGAAATAAAGGGCATCCAAATTGGAAAAGAAGTCAAATTATCCTCGTCTGCAAATGGTATGATCTTATATTTGGAAAATCCTCAAGATGCCACCAAAAAATAATTACAGCTGATACACGAATTTGGTAGAGTTGCAGGACACTAAATCAACATACAAAAAGCAGTAACATTTCTATATGACAATAGCAAACAATCTGAAAAAGAAATTTAAAAAGTAATCCAATTTACAATAGCTACAAATAAAATTAAATATCTAGGAATTAACCAAAGAAGTGAAAGATCTCTAGAGTGAAAACCATAAAACACTGATGAAAGAAATTGAAAATAATATAATAAAATGAAAAGATATTTCATATTTATGAATTGAAAGAATCAATATTGTGAAAATGTCCATACCACCCAAAGCAATCTACATAATTCAATGCCATCCCTATCAAAATACCAATGACATTCTTCACATAAACAGAAAAAGCAATCCTAAAATGTATATGGAACCACAAAACACCCAGAATAGCCAAAGTTATCCTGAGCAAAAACAACAAAATTAGAGCAATCACATTGTCTGATTTCAAATTATACTACAAAGTTATAATAACCAAAAACAGCATGGTACTGGCATAAAAACAGACACATAGACCAATGGAACAGAATAAAGAACCCAGAAACAAATTCATACGTGTACAGTGATCTCATTTTTGACAAAGATACCAAGAACATACACTGGAAAAAGGACAGTTTCTTCAATAAATAGTGCCAGGAAGACTGGATATTCTTATGCAGAAGAATGAAACTAGACCCCTATCTCTTGCCATATACAAAAATCAAATCAAAATGGATTAAAGACTTAAATCTAAGACCTTAAACTATGAGGTATTTTTTACTAGAAGAAAACACTGGGAAATCTCCCCAGGACATAGGACCGGGCAAAAATTTATTGAGTAATATCCCCATAAGAACAGGCAATTAAAGCAAAAATGGACAAATGGAATTAAATCAAGTTTTAAGCTTTCTGCACAGCAAAGGAAACTATCAGCAATGTGAAGAAATAACCCACAGAAAGGGAGAAAACTATTTACAAACTATCCATCTGACAAAAGATTAATAGCCAAAACATGTAAGGAGCTCAAACATCTCTACAGGAAAAAAATCTAATAATCCAATTTAAAAATGACCAAAAGATTTGAATAGAAATTTCTCAAAAGAAGACATGCAAATGGCATGGCTGGGCACAGTGGCTCACACCTGTAATCCCAGCACTTTTTGAGGCTGAGGCAGACAGATTGCTTGAGCTCAGGAGTTCAAGATCAGCCTGGGAAATGTGGCAAAATCCTGTCTCTACAAAAAATACAAAAATTAGCTGGGCGTAGTGTGCCTGTGATCTGGCTACTTGGGAGGTTGAGGTAGGAGGATCACTTGAGCCCAGGAGGTCAAGGCTACAGTGAGATGTGATGTGATCACGTCAGCCTGGGCAACAGAGCAGGACCCTGTCAGAAGAAGAAGGAGGAGAAGGACGAGAGGAAGAAGAAAGAGGAGGAGGAGGGGGAGGAAGGGGAGGAAGGTGGGGAGGGGGAGGGATATAAACGACAAACAGGTATATGAAAAGTTGCTCAAAACCACTGATGATCAGAGAAATGCAAATCAAAATTACATTGAGATCTCATCTCACTCTAGTTAAAATGGCTTGTATCCAAAAGACAGACAATAATAAATGCTGGTGAGGATGTGGAGAAAAGGGATCCCTTGTACACTGTTGGAAGCAATGTAAATTGGTACAACCACAATGAAGAACAGTGTGGATCACAAGGTGAAGACATCGAGACCATCCTGACCAACATGGTGAAACTCTGTCTCTACTAAAAATACAAAAATTAGCTGGGCGTGGTGGTGTGCACCTGCAGTCCCAGCTACTCAGGAGGCTGACGCAGAAGAATTGCTTGAACTCCGGAGGCAGAGGTTGCAGTGAGCTGAGATCACGCCACTGCACTCCAGCCTGGTGACAGAACAAGACTCCATCTCAAAACAAACAAACAAAAAACTAAAAATAGAACTATCATATGATCTAGCAATCCCACTGCTAGGTATATACCCCAAAGAAAGGAAATTAGTATATTAAAGAGATATTTGTACTCGAATGTTTATTGTGACACTATTCACAATAGCCAAGATTAAGAAGCAACCCAAGTGTCCATCAGCAGACAAACAGATAACGGGTACATACACACAAAACGTGACACACATATACATTAAAAAGAATGAGGTCCTGTCATTGGCAAGAACATGAATGGAATTGGAAGTTATGTTAAGTTAAATAGGCTAGGCACAGGAAGACAAACTTCACACATTCTCACAAAATGAAAACAATTGTACTTATGGAGATAGAGAATAAAATGATTGTTACTAGAGACTGGGAAGGGAATTCCTGGGTGGGAGGAAAAGTGGGGATGGTTAATGGGTACGAAAAAATAAGATAGTATCTATAAGATCTAGTATTTGATAGCATAATGGGGTAACTATAGTCAGCAACAATTTATTGTACATTTAAAAAATAACTAAAACAATAGAATTGGATTGTTTTTAACACATAAAAAGGATAAATGCTGTGGTGATTAATACATCATTTACCCTGATGTGATTATTATGCATTGTATGCCTGTATCAAAATATCTCAAGTATCCCATAAATATATACACCTATTATGTACCCACAAAAATTAAAAAAAAATTGCATTTAAAAAATGTCTAAACTGGGCTTTTCATGGTAGCTATATATGGAACCAAATACAGTAAAATTAAAACGATCTTTTATCCAAAAATGTGAATAGATGGAAGTTATTTCATTTTCCTTAACCAGATTTGGTCCTATTTTAAAAATTTCTGATGTGAATTTATTATAAGAGGGAGGAAGAGAGATATTTTGAAAATGAAAAAGAAATTAACAAAATGGAAAGAAAGAAAAACAAAGGATAAGATCAAATGAAATAGCATGTTAGAACACTGGTAGATGTAACCACTTCCACAGAAAGTGGAAAATGCCCTGTATTCTATTGCAGGCAACTTGGTTTTACTCTTAATTTGGAAATAGTGTTAATGGCAACAATGATATATTATTATTGATCACAAAATGTGGAGTTTGAATGAGATCAACTTCCAAAAATGCCTCTAACTTGAATAAGCACTGTGATTCTGAAGCTGAGAAATAGATCTATGTGGGTGTGTATGTATATAGTCATACAGACATTTGTATATATACATATATGTTATATATAAGACATTTTAAAATATTATTACGGTTAGTTTTCCTATACATGGAAGCCTCAGAAAAGTTAATATAAAATCATAGCAGAAGGAAACTTATAGGACATATACCTTCCCACCGCAAACAGGTATTGTTTGATTTCAGTAACCACCAACTGTTCTCAACACAAGCAGCCATTTGGACATAAGAGAGACCTGAAAAAGGACCTAAATATCACATAGAACTTAATATTTTTGAGTTCTATTTATAGCAATGCCACCAGTTTGAATTTATAACATACTTTTCAAAGCATTTTCATTTACTTTCCCATTTTTCTAACATTCCTGTAATAATTTTAGAGGATATGATTAAAAATTGTTCTAATAAGTGAGGAAATAAAAGAATTTTATGTAATTTATCTAAACATAACCAACTAGTGCAAAATAAGAATTAGACTTGGCTTCCAAATTTATAGTTCGGTGCTCTATTTTACAGATGGTAATAAAATCTTAATATTTCTCTATGGATTATCATGCAATTAACTATACACAATTCTCACTGCATTCGTTTAAATGTTTATTTGAAGTGTCTTGAACAAGTTCACACAACTATTATGTGGATGATATAAGATCTAAGCTTGTAATTTTTTCATTTTAAGACTAGTGTTCAATTATTCCTGAAAATATTTTTCAGGAATTATTACGTGGATGATATAAGATCTAAGCTCGTAATTTTTTCATTTTAAGACTAGTGTTCAATTATTCCTGAAAATATTTTATCTCCATGGTTGAATTAGGTCCAATATATTAATGTTTCTCTTATTTAATTATTAAATCCATCTCTCCCAAATGAGTCAGACTATTTTACATATAGAGGTGGAGCATGGCATAGCAGTTAAAAATGTGGGCTCTGAAATGAGATGGCTTCATCCTTGGTCTAATAATTTAGCTTATCTGTACATTAGTTTTTTCATCTATAAGTACAAACAATTTGAATACATATCTCATAGTAAATAAATTGCTTAGAATCATTTCTGTACATACAAAGTTCTTGATAAATTCATAATACCACATCAATTGTCTATAGGTAAGCAAGAAAAGGCAATAACTATATATGCTACATACATCCACTGCTTATTGCACACTTATCCACGTCTGGTACTGTGGTATATGTGAAATAGCTATAGATTACCCTCAGAAGCAGTTCACATTTTCCTATATTTACATTTCATAAAATTATGAATAGCTCAACCTTTAGAGAAGGGTCTCAACATTCCCTGAAGATAAATTATATCCATAGTAACTAGCAGAATGTAAACAATTGAGAAGAGTACTGCATCCACATTTCTGCTGAGTCCCAGCAGTTTTCATAACTCCCTGTAGAAATAGTGGTGATCCATTATTTAGGGTAAACAATTTTTATTCTGCCAGTTGTTATGAGTAATCAAGATTCAAAATTGGCACCAAACACTGAAAGCCTAAGCCTCTGTTTGAGTGGCTTCAAGCTTTATCATAACCACACAAGATAGAGGAAATAAGAATGTTTAAGAAGTCCTGTGTTAATGACAGCAAGGGATGGATGTAATAAATACTGACTGAGTGATGTTTAGGTTGTGTATATGCACAATTATAGCTATACCTTTGTTAATGAAATATATTGTTGCAAATCTGAAATTAGTTCATAACCGTAACCCACTATACTTGCCCCATTATTTTAATTATGTCATTTTTTATTTCATAAGTTCTCATAAAAACATAGTTATTAAGTAATAACAGAATAGCCTATAAAGGCTTAAATGGTAAAACAAATGGCAGGTAGTTAGAAGCCTTAAAAAATTCTGGGCAAAATGGCTAGCTTATTCCTATTAGAATTTGTTATTATAGGAGAGAGACAGAGAAAGAGAGGGTGAGGGAGAGAATGAGAAAGAGACAAAGAAGAGGGAGGAAGAGAGGAAAGCAAGGAAAGAAGGAGAATATATTAGAGCCCTTAAAATTTTCTAATACTGGTATATTTAATATGTAGCTTTTCATTATCTCACTTGAAATATAGACAATAGAACAATAATTTTAAAAAATAATAGTAAATCCATAGGATAGAGTATTAGGAAGCACTAATATGATGGTTTGGGGGTATATTTAATGCATACTCTGATGTATATTTTACATCATAGAAAAATGCTCATGATAACATTAAATGCAAAGGCAGAATATATAAACTACATATATAGAGAATATAAAGAATACAAATTATATAAAGTATAAAGTTTTATTTAAATAGTATACATACACATAAGAAAAGTAAGAAAGAAATATGCCAAAACATTAATAAATCCTAGGTGATATTACAAATGATGTGTATTTGCTACTTATAATTTTCTAAAATGGCTTTATAACCAGAAAATTTTTTAATTATTAGTATGTTTAATGCATGGAAGAAAACTAACACATCTAAATCATTACATTTTCCTCCAAAGGTAAAGAAAACATTATTTTTAAATTCTGTCCTTAAAAAATTTGTTCAAAATTTTAAATTTTGTCCTTAAAAAAAAAAGGATAAAAATTTTAAATGCCCATCCATATCCCTACAAAAGACATGATTTCATTCCTTTTTATGGCTGCGTGGTATTCCATGGTGTATATGTACATTTTCTTTATCCAGTCTATCATTGATGGGCATTTGGGGTGATTCTATGCCTTTGCTATTGTGACTAGTGCTGCAATGAACAAACACATGCATGTATCTTTATGATAGGATGATTTCTATTCCTCTGAGTATATAGCCAGTAATGGGATTGCTGGGTCAACTGGTATTTCTGGTTCTAGATCTTTGAGAAATTGCCACACTGTCTTCCACAATGATTGAACTAATTTATGTTTCCACAAACAGTGTAAAAGCATTCCTATTTCTTCACAGCCTCACCAGCATCTGTTGTTTCTTGACTTTTTAATAATTGCCATTCTGACTGGCATGAGATAGTACCTCATTGTGGTTTTGATTTGCATTTCTCTAATGATCAGTGATTTTCAGCTTTTTTTCATGTTTTTTTTTTGGCCACATAGATGTCTTCTTTTGAGAAGTGTCTGTCCATGTCCTTTGCCCAATTTTTGATGGGGTTGTTTTGTTTCTTGTAAATTTATTTAAGTTCCTTGTAAATTCTGCATATTAGACCTTTGTCAGGTGAACAGATTGAAAAAAATTTCTCTCATTCTGTAGGTTGTCTGTTCACTCTGATGATAGTTTCTTTTACTGAGCAGAAGCTTTTTAGTTTAATTAGATCCCATTTGTCTATTTTTGCTTTTGTTGCAATTGCTTTTGATGTTTTTGTCATGAAATCTTTGCCCATTCCTATGTCCTGAATGGTATTGCCTAGATTTTCTTTTAGGGTTTTTACAGTATTGTGCTTTACATTTAAGTCTTTAATCCATCTTGAGTTAACTTTTGTATAAGGTGTAAGGAAGGGGTCCAGTTTCAATTTTCTTTATATGCCCAGCCAGTTTTCCCAGCACCATTTATTAAATAGGGAATTGTTTCCCCATTGCTTGTTTTTGTCAGGTTTGTTGAAGATCGGATAGTTTTAGGTGCATGGTCTTATTTCTGAGTTCTCTATTCTGTTCCATTGGTCTATGTGTCTGTTATTATACCAGTACCATGCTGTTTTTGTTACTGTAGCCTTGTAGTACAGTTTGAAGTTGGGTAGCATGATGCATCCAGCTTTAGTCTTTTTGATTAAGATGGTCTTGGCTATACGGCCTCTGTTTTGGTTTCATATGAAATTTAAAGTAGTTTTTTATAATTCTGTGAAGAATATCAATGGTAGTTTAATGGGAATAGCATTGAATCTATAAATTGGGCAGTATGGCCATTTTCCCTATATTGATTCTTCCTATCCATGAGAATGGAATGTTTCTCCATTTGTTTGTGTACTCTCTGATTTCCTTGAGCAGTGGTTTTTAGTTCTCCTTGAAGAGGTCCTTCATGTCCCTTGTTATCTGTATTCCTATATATTTTATTGTCTTTGTAGCAATTGTGAATGGGAGTTCATTCATATTTGACTCTCAGCTTGTCTACTGTTGGTGTATAGGAATGCTTGTGATTTTTGCACATTAATTTTGTATCCTGAGATTTTGCTGAAGTTGCTTATCAGCTTAAGGAGTTTCTGGGCTGAGACAATGTGGTTTTCTAGATATAGGATCATGTCGTCTGCAAAAAGAGATAGTTTTACTTCCTCTCTTCCTATCTGAATACTCTTTATTTCTTCTCTTGACTGACTGCCCTGGCCAGAACTTCCAATACTACGTTGAACAGTAGTGGTGAGACAGGATGTCCTTGTCTTGTGCCAGTTTTTAAGGGGAATGCTTCCAGCTTTTGCACATTCATATGATATTGGCTATAGGTTTGTCATAAATAATAACTGTCTTATTATTTCAAGGAAGCCATTATCCTCAGCAAACTAACACAGGAACAGAAAACCAAACACTGCATGTTCTCACTTATAAGTGGGAGCTGAACAATGAGAACACATGGACACAGGGAGGGGAACAACACGTACTTGGGCCTGTAAGGGGTGGGGTTGGGGGAGGGAGAGTATCAGGATAAATAGCAAAGCATGCAGAGCTTAAAACCTAGGTGATGGGTTGATAGGTGCAGCAAACCACCATCCCACACGTTTACCTATGTAACAAATCTGCATGCCCTGCACATGTATCCTGGAACTTAAAATGAAATTAAATTTTTAAAAAATGTTAAGTGTTTAACAACTAACCTTTCACATAAGTTATTCTTATTAACTCTATACAATAACCTTTTGTTTTACGTCTTTAATAAGATGATCTTATTTGCTATCCAGAGGGCAAAACTTAGGCAAACAAAATATTTACATTTCGGCCACAACATTTTTTCTAAAGTTTCCAAAATTTCCCAGGACTTCATCAAATGTCTTTACTCTATGTCTCTGAATTCAAAATTATAAACACTTAGGACATGTCTTGTGAGTGTGTGTGTTGCTATTTGTGTTACCTTTATTATCTTTTTAAATGGTTTAAATAAATCTTTTTTAAAAGTTTAAAATTAGTTTAGAAAATTTTGCCTGTCTTTACACATTCTTAACAAAAGTATTTTAAAGTTAAGAAATATATTTTGTGTAACATAGTGGCTTCCTAAAAAAATAAAAAATATAATTTGAGATGTACAGTGAAAAGAAGATATACTAAGTGCAGTAAATGTAAGATCAGGATCTTGATTTATGAATGTAAAAGGTGAACAAGAGAGAAAACATAGGAGCAAAAAATTCCAAAAGAAAATATATATTACTTTTGGAAATTTTTGCTTCTATTTTTTTGTATATATTTTTCTCACATACATTTCTCCTAAAAAAGTCAAAAATATAACCTGAGTGAAAGGGAGATATACTAAGCGCAGTAACTGTAAGATGGGGATGTTGATTTATGAATGTAAAAGGGTAAATGTAAGAGAAAACATGGAAGCAAAAAATTTCAAAAGAAAAAAATATATATTTTTTTTTACATATATTCTCATATATATATACTCCTCAAATCATTATATATGAGTTTAATGGGGGAAAACATATAAAAAGAACCTGGTTGTAAATCACTTATATGGTCTTGCCAAGAAAAGCAAAAAGGAAGACTACCATTGCACTAAAGTTAAGCATAACATCTGAGAAATATAAATGAATTTGAACACTAGCACTTTTACCCTACATTGACTCTGTGGGGCTAAAGCAAACCACTGTGCAAGAATTGTTTTGGAGGGAGTCAGAGAAAAAAAGCAAAGATGGGGGAATTACAGAGATTCTACAGTCTACAGTCCATATCACAGACTAATAAGCAAATACTGTTAATCCCAGAGAACTCATTTGGTAAGTCCTTTGGCCTTGTATGCTATTCTGTACATGAGAGGCTCCCTTTTCTCCCCATCAAGAGGTTTAATTTTTCAATTTGAGGCACTATTGGTATAAAGTATGCCTCATTAGCTTGTAGGAGGTAGCTGATATTCATTAATTCAATTCTCACTTCATTTGCTTTGCACATAGTTATAATTAGTTTCCAAATAACTTAGGTAACTTCAATAGATTTATGACTACAATTTTACTCTACATTTGCTTTTTCACTCTTTTTTTTTCCTTTTCTGGTATTTTATAGAAGTTAACATTTAAAAGGACAAAGCTACTTTGGGGAGCGATTTGATGTTAAAAATGATGGCATTCAGTTGTCTTATATGATTAATGAACAGAGATTTTGGCATTTTAGTAATTCTCTCACCTTGCAAATTCTGATAAAAAGACAAATAATTGATGTTTTTCCACTTGTTGGAAAATATTTTAAACTATAAATTCAAACAGAGGATTTTCAAGTCTCATGCAATTTCAGTATTGTGTATTTATTGTTTCAATCTATATAGAATGTTAGTGTTATATTTTTGAAATACTGTTTTCATATGGTAATTTTAATACATCAATAATAATCAAGACCATGAATTGATACTGATGTTTGTGGTACATCAAAGACAAAAAACTAATCACAGTAGGTTGCAGCTCCTTCTATGTAGAGATAAAATCCATTTCACTTTCTCCTGAATCTGGGTTTAGCCACATGACTTCTTTGGCCAAAGGACCCTAGCAGAGACAAGAAGAAAGTTGGCACACTGGAGTGTGCCTTTACCTGTTGCTTTTAGAACCCTGTGAAGAAGCCTTGGTGAGCATGCTAGAAGGTGGATATGTGACCCACTCACCCTGGCCATCCAAGTCAACTGTCACACTTGTAAAAAGGAACATATGGAACCAAGAGATCATAGTCACCCTCCAGCTGACTGTAGCCACAGGTGAGATTATCAGAATAACCCAGATGAGCCTAGCCCAAACTACTGACCTACAGAGTTGTATGCAAATGAGCTAATGATCTTTGTTTTAAACACTAAGTTTTGGGATTTGTAACATAGCAAAGATGAATAATACAGTCAATATTTTTAAAGAATCAAAACAAATCTAAAGGCCTCTTCTTTACAATAACCATGATTTTGTTTTGCAAGGAGTTTCCAGCAAAATATAATGACTGTGTATCAGTCAGTTTTGCACTGCTATAGAGGAATACCTGAGACTGAGTAATTTATAAAGAAAACAGGTTTACTTAGCTTGTGATTCTGATGGCTGTACAGGAAGCATGGCACCTGCATCTGCTCTGCTTCTGGTAAGGGCCTCAGAGAACTTAAAAACATAGCAGAAGGCAAATGGGGAGCTGACATCTCACATGGTAAGAGAGGGAGGGAACAAGAGAGAGATGGGGAGTAAGTCCCATACTTTTAAATGATCAGATCTCACATGAGCTAACAAGAGAGAGATGGGGAGTAAGTCCCATACTTTTAAATGATCAGATCTCACATGAGCTAACTGAGCTCACTTATCACCAAGAGGATGGTGCTAAACCATTCATAAGGTATCCACCCCTATGATCCAATCACTGCCTACCAGGCCCCATATCCAACACTGGAAATCACATTTCAACATGAGATTTGGAGGTGACAAACATCCAAACCATATCACTATGATTTTAGTTGATCAATGAAAAAATATGATTAAAATAGGCATGGGAGAATGTAGAAACTGCCCTGTGATATAACTTGAATGAACCTACCACAAAGCAACTTAATATATTCATTAGATACTCACTAAATATTAATATGATAAGTATAGTAAGATATAGAGGGTAGGTAAACAACCAAATATGGCTACTACCCTTAATGAATGAATTTGAATGAATGCAAAACTTCACTTCTCCAGAACAAGACCATCAAGAAATCTCACTTAGCTCTATCAGTAAGAAACAAAAGAAAAGTAAGCAATATGTGTGACATCATGAGCTTCATACAATAAAGCTTCTACTTTTTACCATAGGTCAGTCTCTAAGGCCATGAAAAGTGCTTATTTAGTCTAACTTTATATGTAACTGTAACAAATTAGATCATGTGGTTTTCGAGAAAAAAAGTTAGATTAAGGCATCAAGTGAGAAACAAAATAGTTTATAAGACAGGCACACCACACCAAAAAAAAAAAAAGAGCTGCTATAAACAAACCAAAAAAAAAAAGGCAGAAAACCTAAAAAGAGCACACCCAATAACTCAATACTCAATATTCAATAACTCAAGAAGCAATGCATCTGAGACCACTGATGCATTGATTCCCTCCTCAATGATTCCCATTGCATTATACACACAGTGCATTAGTTCACGTTCCCTGTGATGACATATGTCTTCCAACACCTGTTAAACTGTGTGTGTTTAAACAACAAAAAACCAAACAACTCAATTCAAAATTGACAAGGGACTTGAATAGACATTTTTCCAAAGAAAATATAAAAGTGGCCAAGAAGCATTTTAAAAGATGTTCGACATCACTATCATTAGGAAATGCAAATTGGAACCACAATGAGATACCACTTCACACCCATTAGGATGGCTACTGTCCAAAAAGCAGAAAATAACAACTACTGGCAAGGACATGGAGAAATAGATTGTTTAATGACTACAGAGTTTCAATTTGGGATGATAAAAAAGTTCTGGAGATGGAGAGTAGTCATGGTTGCACAACAATATGAATGTACTTAATGTCACTGAATCGCTCATTGAAAAATGGTGAATAGTAAATTTTACGTTATAAATATTTTACCACAATTAAAAAAAAAGTCAGGATCAATTAGTTATTGTATGCATAAAAATCAATGGTAAAGGAGTACTAAACATAATGATTTGGTGAGGTTTCATCTAACTTGGGTTGGAAGTATCAAGGGCAAAGAAAAACCAGGATGATCCCTGAAAGATGAGTAGGAAAGGAGAAGCGTGCCAGATGAGTGGAACAGCGCACTCAAAAGCACAGAGGCCAGAACAAACACACACACTAAAATAGTCTTCCTGCCTGGAGTTTGAAGTATGTAGGAAGAGGGATATTGAGAAATGGGAGATAAAAATGTTTTTGTTATAAAGAGGCACCAAAGCTAGGAATGAAATTAGGAGGGCATAATAAAATTTAAAATTTTATCAATCCACTGAATGTCTTGAAGTTGATCAGGGGAATGATATGACTTTTATAGAAAATAACTTTTGCAACATAATGCACATTGAATGGAACTGAGGAAATCTGATATCAGCAATGCCTGCTAGGTGTTGCTCAGTAATCCCTCTATGAGATGATAAGCACCCAAATTAGAATTATGGTGTTAGGAAGGAAAGAGAGATGACAAATATAAAAGACATTTCCAAAAAAAAAAAAATAACAAAATGGGAGACTTACTGATTTAGAGATAAATATACTTCATCCTACATCATTGACAGGCCATCTAAGTATAGAATTAATATATGAAGACAATATAAGTATAAGCCTGGAACATTTGGCAGAAAAAAAGATTATAGAGCAGAATTTAAAGCAAAGACTTTGTTTTTTACAAGAATTACATTACAGAAAGGAAAAGTTGGACAGTCAACAGTCAGATGCTGGGAATGACTATATCTCAGTTTCTTAACACATCAATATTATTAGGGCTTCTTTTATCCCCACTTTACAAATGACAAAACTGTGGTTGAAAAAAATAACCTTTTCAGTATCTTTCATTCAGTAAGTAGAGGAGTACATTGCTACTTTAGTAGTAAAATAGTGCAAATAAAATTAATAGCTCTATGTTTTTGTGCTAGAATAGAAATTTTTCTGAGCAATCACAGCCCCAAATCACTGCAAAACAAAAGCATGAACTTAAAATATATTAATAGTGACTCAAAACCTCCCATAGTATACCTCATACTGTTCCCCAATCTGAAGTATTTTCCAAGTTTCATAAAGTCATATAGCACAGGGCATATTGAAAATTATGTCCAGCTAAAAGATCTCCAATTTTCAGTACAGCGGACTAAAATAAAATGTGCTTTAATGTGTGTGCTAGCACTAGTTAAATAAAAATAGAATTGTAATCCTAACTTTACTGCCAAATAAGTTATCTGATAATTTAATATGTAATTCTTAAATTCTGAAACTGAGAATATAATCTTTCTGAATAAACAGATACAACTTACAGATTGTCATACAGTTTGGATCTGTGTCTCCACCAAACCAGATGTCTAATTGTAATACCCAATGTTAGAGGTGAGGCCTGGCGGGAGGTGACTGGATCATGGGGGCAGTTTCTCATGAATGGGTTTTAGCACCATCCTCTTGGTGCTACTCTCATGATAGTGGATGAGTGAGTTCTCATGAAATCCGGTCATTTAAAAGTGTGTGGCACCTCCCCTATCTCTGTCTTCATCCTAATCTGGCCATGTAAAGTGCTTCATTCCCCCTTTGTTTTCCACCATGATTAGAAGCTTCCTGAGGCCTCCCCAGAAGCAGAAAACGTTATGCTTCCTGTACAGCCTGAAGAACCATCAGCCAATTAACCCTCTTTTATTTATAAATAACCCGGTCTCAGTTATTTCTTCATAGTAACGCAAGAACAGACTAATACAGGCTGTATTCTCAGAATCTTGACCAGTTGTTTCTGAACTACATTTTCTCCCTCATTCTCATCAAATTATTAAACTCATTTATATGCAAAGATAATTCAGAAGTTTTATAATGAGTCCAGACTATGAAAACAAAACTGTATTTGTGAACATCACCCAGGTGTTGTTTGTATTTTTTATTTGTTTGTAATTCGATGCACCCTTCATTTAAAGAAGGCCATCACAGTAATTTTGAAACTCCATTATCTATGGAGTTTCAAGATTACTTGGATGTCTCTAGATGTCACCAGCCTGTGGAAAGAGAGGAAGCTGCATCAGCTGATATCCAATATTCAGTGGTTCAGTCTTTTGCTCATGGAGGAGGGACTCTGATCCCTGGAAGAGTCCCTTGCCCAGGTATTTCTGGAAGTCTCCAACAGGGGAAGAATAAATCTGCCACGTTATCTGCTTCCAACTTCTCCCTCTGAGGGTTGCCTCCCTGCAGGAAAACTGCCAGTCACAGCCATACCTTCCCATAACTTCTATGAAATGCCTGGGCCCATGTTAAGGTGCCGCCTCCATGTTCCCAAAGTAGACAGTCTTGGAATAGTAGCCTATGCCAGTTATCTGAGGTTGGAAAAATGACCCCCTGACATACTCTGTGTACAGTCCTCTGTCATTGTCCTTAGAGCAGCCCAGCTCGTTCCACAAACATCATGGCATTTCTCATGAAAGCAGCTCCTTCAGCTGTTTCCCCTCCATCATTCTATCCAGGCTCAAAAATCCAAATAGGCTGTAGCCACTCTGCCCTCTCCATTGCTATTTCCCACACACAATCTCCAGGTACTTCTGCAATTTAAAAAAAAAAAAAAAATCTGCTTTAACCTAAAACAACGTATCTTATGCATAACAAGGTATGCTGATAGATATTCTTATAGGTCACCAGACCAGCTCAGCAAACAGTAAGAGGCTAATTCTCAATTTGATCTCAGCTTGGATCCACTTTAAATGGCCATGGACTGAAATCATTCTTATAATGTAAATGTAACAAAAAATACTTAAACTATAAATGGAAGCATAGTTATATAACAGGCTGATATAGGCCAGCATCCAGGGATTAAATGGTAGAAATACTTCCTTCTCTATTTATTCAATCCTATTACCTGAAAGAAAATGAACTACTGTCTGAAATCACCTGAAGGAGGGCCACTGGCTATTTCAAAAGCGTAGTCTAGAAATTGATGAGCTGACATATTTTAATAAACCTTTTTTTCTCTGAATTTGGGATTCAGTCCCTGCCTGGTGAGTTGATCTCATATAAATCCTCTTTTCTTTGAATTTGCTTTCTAAGTAAATGCTTGCTACTTTGTGTTTGAATCCTAAAGCTTTTGGATGTGGTACGGGTACAAAATACCAAAAAAAAAAGTCATTATTTCCCTTATATTCTTTTTTAAAAGGCCACAGTAATTTATTTAAAATGGAAAGAGGTATTTTGCTATAAGGTAAATTATAAAATTACTTAAGTGAGTTGCAGTGTAATTATTTATATATGCATGTAGAGAAACCACCACCATGTAAATGCCTAAATTATAAATTTGTCAAAAAATATTGACTGTTTCTTATATATAGGTGTACATACGTGTGTGTAGATAGTAGATATACACATGCATCTGTGTACATATTCATGCAAACACAATAAGAATTTTTTTCTAACACTTAACTTGATTTTATTCAAACTTGCACACACATTTTGGAAACAGAGTTTAGGTTCTAGTTCTGTCTTAGCCTATTTGTGTTACTATAAAGGAATAACCTGAGGCTGAGTAACTTATAAAGAAAAGAGGTTTATTTGACTTATGGTTCTGCAGGCTGTAAAAGAAGTATGGTACTAGCATCTGCTCCTGGTAAGGGCATTAGGTGTCTTCCACTCAAGGTGGGAAACAAAGGGCATGTGCAGAAATCAAATGATGAGAGAAGCAGCAAGGGAGGAGGGCAGGGAGATGCTAGGTGTTTTAAACAACCAGTTCTTATAGGAACTAATAGTGCAAGAACTCACTCATTACCATAAGAATGGGACTAAATCATTCATAAGAGATCTACACCCAAGAATCACTCAAGCACCTCCCATTAGGTCTCACCTCCAACACTGGGGATCAAGTTTCAACATGAGATTTGGGGAGACAAATGTCCAAACTATAGCAAGTTCTTAGAGCACAAGAAGTAACTTCTTTTCAAATTCACATAGGTTAAGAGAAAGTGTTATTAAATGTATTTTTCAACAGTAGAGTTCACATCCAATTCCAAAATTAAAGATAATTAGTCACTTTTTCCTCCTTGTTTGGATTAATAGGCTCAACCTCAATAAATCCAAAGGAAGTGCTCAAAAGAAACTACCAACACTTAATTGCAGTGAACCCCTCACCCTTCCCTCCTTCATCTCCTTATATGGTCAATGACGTAGGAAATCAAGGTAGGGAAGAGAGGTGTGGAGTCTTTCTTGTGATATTTCAAATTAATGTGCATGTGCTTGGTTTACTGAGGCTGATCCAAAGTCAAGCAGGCAACTAGCATCTATCACAGGAATCAGAGACTCACCTACTTTTATAGGGTAGGGTGTAGGGGAATGTATGCCACAAGAAAGCCTAAGTATGCTGTATACCTAAAAGGAAGAAGTGCCTCTACCAAAGGGGGAAGGAAATTCAGAAAATGAGTTATTGGAGAGCTGTAACAATCTTCACAGGATTCATAACTCAGTCTAGTAAGCTCCATACCTGGAATGGAATTTCTCTAGAGAAAAAGAAGCTGTGTCAAGATGTTTCTGTTATGTTCAGCTGGAAATGCATGCAACTTTATTTGAATGATTTATAAAGATTTGTGTTGTTATTTTTAAACACAGACTTTGTTATAAAGATTTTTTAAAAGAATTTGTTAGTAAGTATCATGTACTTATACACACACAGAGCTTTTTAATCAAGTCTTAATCTCCACAGGCCTGATGCCTAGGAGTGGGAGGTAAGGATGTGATATACAGACCCAGATGAAAGGATAATGACAATTTTCCAAGAAAGGTTGTATTGCTGTCACACAATCCATCCATAAATTTCATAGTGACTAAGTAAACATAGATGTGTCTTTCTGAATTGTTCAATAAGCAGATAATATTCTTTAAAATTATTAGTATGCTTGCTTTTATTCTTGTATCCAAAGCTCATTTATTGGTGATTTTAAATATATAGTCCTTAACATGGAGAATCTTTAAATAAAACCTAAAATATAATGATTCTGTATGATTTCACCTCAGTGAGGCAAATCTAAATATTTCTTCTAGTATACTGGTTCTCAACTTGGGGTGATTTTACCCCACAGAGAACATCTGGTCATATTTGGGGACATTTTTGTTTGTTAAACTTGGAGAATGCTACTGGCATCCGGTGGGTGCTACTAGCATTTAGCCAGGGACACTACTAAACATCCTGCAGTGTACAAAACAGCCCCCTATGACAAGGAAGTATAAATGAAACTTCTCTACTTCAGAAGGCTGAGTCCATTCCCTAAAGTTAGTGTTTCTAGGAGGGCTATCCTCAAGCCATGCACTTGAATAAATTCTCTTTAAATTAGATTATGATCCTTTTGATTATTTAACGTATTTGCTTTTGTATCTCCAATGGCTAATATAGTACGTGATGTATAATAGGCTCTTAGAAACTGTTTAATGAATGAATAACTTAGGACAATAATGAGACAGAGGTCGAGTCTTAACTTAGCACAACCTGACTATCTGACCTGGAGCAACTGAGGTATTCTGTCTTTGTTTCCTGAACTGAAAATACATACTTAGATTTTATGAATAATTTTTAAATGCATTAAGTGATTTAGAATTGGTAATATTTTTTTGTCTCCAACTTTTTTTCTCCTTTTCTTTTAGGTTCAGGAGTACATGTGCAGGTAACCTGCGTGGCAAAAGGGTTTGGTGTACAGATTATTTTGCCACCCAGGTAACAGAGATAGTACACAATAGGTAGTTTTTCAATCCTTACCCTCTTCCCTCCCTCCAACCTTATGTAGGTCCTGGTGTCTGTTGTTACTTTTTTGTGTCCATAGGTACTCAGAGTTTAGTTCCCATTTATAAGTCAGAACATGTGGTATTTGGTTTTCTGGTCCTGTATTCATTTAGAATAATGGCCTCCAGCTCTATCCATGTTGCTGCAAAGGATATTATCTCATTCCTTTCTATGGCTGTGTAGTATTCCATCGTATATATGTACCACATTTTCTTTATCCAGTCTACTGTTGATGGGCATTTAGGTTAATTCCATGTTTTTGTTATTGTGAATACTGCTGTGATGAATATACATGTGCATGTGTCTTTATGGTAGAACAATTTATATTCCTTTAGATATATACCCAATAATGGGATTGCTGGGTCAAGTGCTAATTCTGCTTTAAATTCTTTGAGAAATTGTTTGAGAAAGCCAAATAGCTGTCCACAATGGCTGAACTAACTTACATTCCCACCAGCAATGTATAAGCATTCTCTTATCTCCACTTTTCTCCACAACCTCATAAGCATCTGTTATTTTTTGACTTTTTAATAATAACCATTCTGAAATGTTAGATGGTAACTCATTGTGGTTTTCATTTGGATTTCTCTAATGATTAGTGATGTTGAGCATTTTTTTCATGTTTGTTGGCCACATATACATCTTCTTTTGAAAAGTACCTGTTCATGTTCTTTGCCCATTTTTTAATGGAGTTGTTTGTTTTCTGCTTGTAGATTTGTTTATGTTCATCATAGATTCTGGATACTAGACCTTTGTTGGATGCATAGATTGCAAATATTTTCTCCCATTCTATGGTTGTTAGTTTACTATGTTGATAGTTTCTTTTGCTGTGCAGCAGCTCTTCAGTTTAATTAAGTCCCATGTGTCAATCTTCATTTTTGTTGCAATTGCTTTTGATGACTCTGTCATGAAACCTTTGTCAGGGCCTATTTCTAGATTGATATTTCCTAGGTTATCTTCTATGGTTTTCATAGTTTGAGGTTTTAGATTGAAGTCTTTAATCCATCTTGAGTTGATTTTTGTGTATGGTGTAAGGAAGAGGTCCAGTTTCAGTCTTGTGCATATGGTGAGTCAGTTATCACAGCACTATTTATTGAATAGGCAGTCCTTTCCCCATTGCTTGTTTTTGTTGACTTCATCAAAGATGACATGGTTGTAGGTGTGCAGCATTATTTATGGGCTATCTATTCTGTTCCATTTGTCTATGTGTCTGTTTTGTGACAGTAGCATGCTGTTTGGGTTACTGTAGCCTTGTATATAGTTTGCAGTCAGGTAAGATGATGCCTCCAGCTTTGTTCTTTTTTGCTGAGAGTTGCCTTGGCTATTTGAGCTCTTTTTTTGTTCCATATGAATTTAAAAATAGTTTTTTATAATTCTGTGAGGAATGTCATTGGTAGTTTGATAGGAATAGCACTAAATCTGCTCATTGCTTTGGGCAGTATGGCCATTTTAACAGTATTGATTCTTCCTGTCTATGAGCATGGAAATGTTTTCCATTTGTTTGTGTCACCTCTGATTTCTTCCAAGTGTTTTGTAATTCTCACTGTCTCTCTTTTACCTCCCTGATTAGCTGTATTCCTAGGTATTTTATTCTTTTTGTGGCTACTGTGAAAAGGATTGCATTCTTGATTTGGCTTTCAGCTTGGCTGTTTCTGGTATATAGGAGTACTACTGATGTGTGTATATTGCCTTTTATCTTGAAACTTTGCTGAAGTTGTTTAACAGATTAAGGAGATTTTAGGCAGAGACTGTGGGGTTTTCTACATATAGAATCTTACTATATGTAAACAGGGATAGTTTGACTTCCTCTCTTGCTATTTGGATGCCTTTTATTTCTTTCTCTTGCCTGATTGCTCTGGCCAGGATTTCCACTACTGTGTTGAATAGGACTGGTGAGAAAGGGCATCCTTGTCTTGTTCCTGTGTTCAAGGGGAATGTTTCCAGTTTTTGCCCATAAAAATTGGTAATTCTTTTGCTAGAGAAATAAAAGACAAAGTTACTCATTTCCTTCCCATTCTAATTTGGAATGTTCAAGTCCCACAGAAAAATTTCACATGCAAAGTTAAATTAATTTAATACCACGCCAGGCCAAAAAAAAAAAAAGAAGAAGATGGGTTAGGACATACACTGAGAAGGTTGAAAAAGAAAAAAATAATATTTATTAAGCTTTTACTTATTGCCAGGCACTGTGCTAGGAAGTGAGAAAACAAAAAATGAATAGGACATTATCTCCTTGCTGAGCAACTTACCCAGACAAACCAAGGGACAACCCAAGAATGTCACAAGCACGTTTTCTTAGTGAGGAGGTTGATTGGAAAAGCAGAACCACCCAAGGGGCTTTAACACACTCCATACCTCTCCTCTTCACTGAATCCCATTTCTCTGTCTACTTAGAGTTAGTGCCATGCTAAGCCACTCTTACTGACAGACCTAGGCCACATTCCTTAGGAACCAACAATGTCCAGTTGGTTAAAGTTTAGAATCATGACTAGATTGAGTTAAAGAAAAAGACAAAGTGAGCAATACTATTTTATTTAATATTTGTTATTATTTTTTAAGAGACAGGGTCTTATTCTATTCCCAAGGTTGGAATGCAATTGCACAATTATGGCTTACTGTAACCCCAAACACCTGGGCTCAAGCCAGCCTCCTACCTCTGCCTCCCAAGTTGCTGGGAATACATGTGCACATCACCACATTCAGCTTTTTTTTTTTTTTTTTTTTTGGTAGAGATGGGGGTCTCCCTGTGTTGCCCAGGCTGATCTTGAACTCCTGTCCTCAAGCAATCCTCCCACCTCAGCCTGAGATTACAGGTGTGAGTCACCACACCTGGGCCTTTGTTTTTTTTGTTGTTGTTGTTGTTGTTTTAAGTTTTAAAAAATGCCATTGAAGTAAGGGAGTATTTCTCGGGCATTACAAATTTGTCTTATAACCACAAATAAATATCAAGACTTATTACTGTGGTGTTTTGTAAAATACTGCAAAAGCTAAAGGGGTTCTCAAACTTGGGTCAGTATTAGAATCATCCAGGGGACTTGGTAAAGTACCAAGGCCTAGAATTTGTCCTATTTGTTGAAGTAAAAATGCACTGGACACTTGTTAAAAATAGTAAGATGAGTTTATTCAGGCTATTGTAGCAGAGGGAGACTTCTGCTGAAATAAAAGGTAGGAGAGTTTTTAAGCACTGGGGTGAGCTAGCTTCTTAGCAGAGTGATTGTCAAAGTGATTAGGTCATCTGTGTTTGCTAACTGTCTCTTATTGGAGTTAGGCTCCTACCCACTCACAGAGACTGGAAAATAGTAACACTATCTTCCGTTATTACATGTCAAAAGGATGGGCCCATGTCCTTGAGAAAGACATCAGTGGGTGGTAAAAAATGTCAAAAGGCTGGGAAAGTATTTATATCTCAAAGGAAGAAAGGAAGAATTTATACAGTTGTAATTTTAAAATAAATGTTATAAGAAAAGGGAGGTCCCAGGGATGAAGCCAACTTGATTGTAGTGGATAAGCTTTGTGATATGCTGCTGGATTTGGCTTGCCAGTATTTTATTGAGGATTTTCACATCAATGCTCATCTAGATTTTCTAGTTTATTTGCACAGAGGTGTTTATAGTATTCTCTGATGGTAGTTGGTATTATTGTGGGATCAGTGGTAATCTCTACTTTATCATTTTTTATTGTGTCTATTTGATTCTTCTCTCTTTTCTTCTTCATTAGTCTGGCTAGTGGTCAATCTATTTGTTAATCTGTTCAAATAGCCAGCTCCTGGATTCAATGATTTTTTGAAGGGTTTTTGGTATCTCTATCTCCTTCAGCTCTGATCTTAGTTACTTTTTGTCTTCTGCTAGCTTTTAAATTTGTTTGCTCTTACTTCTCTTCTTCTTTTAATTGTGATGTCAGGCTGTCCATTTTAGATCTTTCCAGCTTTCTGATATGGGCATTTAGTGCTATAAATTTCCCTACTAACACTGCTTTAGCTATGTCCCACAGATTCTGGTACATTGTCTCTTTGTTCTCATTGGTTTCAAAAAACTTTGCTACTTCTACCTTAATTTCGTTATTTACCCAGTAGTCATTTAGGAGCAGGTTGTTCAGTTTCCATGTAGTTGTTCGGTTTTGAGTGAGTTTCTTAATCCTGAGTTCTAATTTGATTGCACTGTGGTCTGAGAGACTGCTTGTTATTATTTCCATTCTTTTGCATTTGATGAGGAGTGTTTTACTTCCAATTATGTGGCTGATTTTAGAAAAAGTGCTATGTGGTGCCGAGAAGAATGTATATTCTGTTGATTTGGGGTGGAGAGTTCTGTATATGTCTATTAGGTCCACTTGGACGAGAGCTGAGTTCAAGTCCTGAATATTCTTGTTTTCTGTCTCATCGATCTGTCTAATATTGACAGTGGGGCGTTAAAGTCTCACTGTATTACTGTGTGGAAGTCTAAGTCTCTTTGTAGGTCTCTAAGAACTTGCTTTATGAATCTGGGTACTCCTGTATTGGGTGCATATATATTTAGGATAGTTATCTCTACATACCAAAAAGGCCTTTGACAAAATTTAACACCCCTTCATGATAAAAACACTCAATAAACTAGGTATTGACGGAATATGTCTCAAAATATTAAGAGCTATTTATGACAAACCCACAGCCAATATCATACTGAATGGGCAAAAGCTGGAAGCATTCCCTTTGAAAACTGGCACAAGACAAGGATGCCCTCTCTCAACACTCATATTCAACACAGTATTGGAAGTTCTGGCAAGGGCAATCTGGCAAGGGCAATCAGGCAAGAGAAAGAAATAAAGCATATTCAAATAGTAAGAGAGGAAGTCAAATTGATTCTGTTTGAGATGATATGATTTTATATTTAGAAAACCCCATTGCCTCAGCCCACAAACTCCTTAAGCTGATAAGCAAATTCAGCAAAACCTCAGGATATAAAATCCATGTGCAAAAATCACAAGCATTCCTATACACCAATAACAGACAAACAGAGAGCCAAACCATGAGTGAACTCCCATTCACAATTGTTACAAAGAGAATAAAATACCCAGGAATATAGCTTACAAGGGACATGAAGTACCTCTTCAAGGAGAACTATAAACCACTGCTCAAGGAAATAAGAGAGGACACAAACAAATGGAAAAACATGCTATGCTCACAGACAGGAAGAATCAATATCATGGACATGACTATAATGCCTAAAGTAATTTATAGATTCAGTGCTATTCCCATCAAGCTACCATTGACTTTCTTCAAAGAATTAGAAAAAACTACTTTAAATTTCATATGGAACCAGAAAAGAGCCTATAGAGCCAAGACAATTGTAAGCAAAAAGTCCAAAGCTGGAGGCATCCCACTACCAGACTTCAAAGTATACTACAAGGCTACAGTAACCAAAACAGCATGGTACTGAAACAAAAACAGATATATAGACCAATGTAACAGAACAAAGGCCTCAGAAATAACACCACACATCCACAACCATCTGATCTTCAACAAATCTGACAAAAACAAGAATTGGAGAAAGGATTCCCCATTTAATAAATTGTGCTGGTAAAACTGGCTAGCCATAGGCAGAAAACCGAAACCAGATCCCTTCCTTACACCTTATACAAAAATTAACTCAAGATGGATTAAAGACTTAAATGTAAAATCTAAAACCATAAAAACCCTAGAAGAAAACCTAGGCAATACCATTCAGGACATAGGCATGGGCAAAGACTTCATGACTAAAACACCAAAAGCAATTGCAACAAAGGCCAAAATTGACAAATTGAACCTAATTATACTAAAAAGCTTCTGCAGAGCAAAAGAAACTATCATCAGAGTGAAGAGGCAACCAAGAGAATGGGAGAAAATTTTTGCAATCTATCTATCCAACAAAGGTCTAATATCCAGAATCTACAAAGAACTTAAACAAATATACAAGAAAAAAACAAACAAACAATCCCATCAAAAAAGTGGGTGAAGGATATGAACAGACTTCTCAAAAGAAGACAGGTATGTGTCCAAGAAACATATAAAAAAAGCTCATCATCACTGGTCATTAGAGAAATGCAAATCAAAACCACAATGAGATACCATCTCACAGCAGTTAGAATGGTGATCATTAAAAAGTCAGGAAACAACAGATGCTAGAGAAGTTGTGGAGAAATAGGAACGCTTTTACACTGTTGGTGGGAGTGTAAATTAGTTCAACCATAGTGGAAGACAGTATGGCAATTCCTCAAGGATCAAGGACCAGAAATACCATTTGACCTAGCAATCCCATTACTGAGTATATACCCAAAGGATTATAAATCATTCTACTATAAAGACACATGCACACATATGTTTATTGCAGCACTATCCACAATGGCAAAGACTTGGAACCAACCTGAATGCCCATCAATGATGGACTGGATAAAGAAAATGTGGCACATATACACCATGGAATAATATACAGCCATCAAAAAGAATGAGTTCATATCCTTTGCAGGGATATGGATGAAGCTGGAAGCCATCATTCTCAGTATACTAACACATGAACAGAAAACCAAACACCACATGTTCTCACTCATAAGTGGGAGTTGAACAGTGAGAACTCATGGACACAGGAAGGTGAATATCACACACTGGGGGCTGAGAGGCAAGGGGAGGAAGAGCATTAGGACAAATACCTAATGGACGCAGGGCTTAAAACCTAGATGATGGGTTGATGGGTGCAGCAAACCACAATGGCACATATACACCTACGCAACAAACCTACATGTTCTGCACATGTATCCCAGAAGTTAAAGTACAATTAAAAAAAAAAAAAAAAAAGGAGAGAGAGAGAGAGAGGAAGGAAGGAAGAAGAGAAAGAGAGAGAAAGAAAAGGGAGGTCAAGGGCTTATAGTTAAGAAATGTATCTAAAGTCTAGACAAACTGAGCGGATCATTAAGGCCATCTTGAGCATACATCAATGAGTTTTCTTAGTTCACTAGATAAGAATCCATTAGGTACCCTTGGAAACCAGCACTGAGATGTTTAGAAAAACTCTCAAAACTGCCTCAAATTAAAGTGTTGACAAAATAATCTAATCATATTTCATTTATGTTGCATTCATGAATTCTCCCTTTACTCAGTATATGTGACAGTAAAATACATGTAACTTTTACGTAGGATGAAAAGAAATAGAACTCAAATATAAGGCTTCCAGATAAAATACAGGACACGTGGTTCATACTTTCTGAAATTCACATTTTACTGGGTGCTGTGTACTTTTATTTGCTGTATCTGGTCACCCTAAGGTGGAGATTATGTTTGTGCTTTCCCTCACAGCACACAAACAACTTCTAATTAAAAATCTTAAAGGTATTGCCTTAGTGTTTTTGTGAAGAAGGATGTTTGAAATGAGTCAAGACAGATAAGAGTCTTAAGTCTTTTAGTACAGTATCCTTTTAGGAATTGCCTTTTCCTGAACATCCCATCTCCACAATGCCCAGGCCTAACAATATAGCCTCTTGATGTGCCCGAGGCCAGGTGTCTCTCTCAGCCATTGTTTGTGAGGCAAACCTTTCCTGCCTGGGGTGCCTTGATTTATGGAAGTCACTTATTCTCTTTTAAATGTTAGGAACTCAGCAGGTTGAAATATAAACATTTTTTTCAAACAGGTTCAAAGAATGTGAACAATCTACAAAGGACATAATCAAATGCCTTCCAAATTGCAAAGCCACAGGTTCCAGACCCCACCAGATTTCAGTTTTGTGCATATTTTATCAACCATTTGAACAACAGAGAGTGGCTGACCTGCTTGGCTCAGTTATCAAAGGGATCTGTTGTTATCCTGTAATGACAAAAGTGGGTCTGAATGACAATTTAACAGCAAAAGCCATTTCTTTCCATTTTATACTTTAAAAAACTGCCAAGTAATTAACTTCACGCAGTTTTGTTGGCAAAGTAATACTACAGATAAAATGAAACATTCATTAATAATTGACTGTGAAACTGTAGTTAAATACTGTTGAGCTAATATAATCACTAACAGGAAAGATAGAGCAGAATGACTGAGAAATGGGAAAGTAAAAGCAATTACAATGGGATGCTTCAGCTCTGAAGGGTTGCAAAGGAAAGAAAAAGAGAGCTCAAAAACAGAAGGTAAAAACATTATTTACAGTATCTTTATTTTCATATATTTATGAGCTAACCAATCGATTATAGTGCTCAAGTCCAACATGATTTCCCCTTTAAAAAAAAGAAAACACTCAAAGAGAGCCTTTCATTTGTGTAAAGATTCAAATAGGTAAAAGACACATAAACATGATAAATAACCAAAAGTTCATCACAGTATATGATGAAATACCCAATTAAGCCAGCAATAACTATGTACCAAAGCAAGCACTTTATTTCTACTTTAAGGCCTATGCCTTGTCCATCGTACTGTCCTTTAACTAAATGCTACTGACAATGACTCTACCATCCTGTCACAATGTGACTATTGTTTTCTCCCCCATACAAAAATCTTCTAAATGATTTGGGCCCCCCCAAAAATAGTATAAGTTCAAAAATATTTCTGGATAAATAAATCCTTTCATCTGGAAATATCTGCGATTCCTTTTATGCAGAAAACAAAACAAAAGGCAAAGAAAATAATTTCCTCTGCCTCAAATGGATGTTCTTTGTATATCTCCACTTCAGTATCTAGGTTACCCATAAATTCTGAGAAAAAAAAAAATCATAGAGAGGGGGGAGATGAGCCTCACACTAGATAATTTCTTAGCTTTTGTACTTGTATATTGTTAAAATAATGCATGTTTAAATTGCTTTGATCTGAGGATCACTGAATAGCATCAAGCCTTTCCTACTGAAAATTAAGTATCTTTGAGGATAAATAGTAATTAAATTTCTATTTTTTGTAATGGGGAGACCCAGATACTAAGCTTTCTACTAAACCGCTATGAGCAAAGCTCAGAAATAGAACCTGGAATTTTCCACTTTTACCCTGTTCTCAGCAAAAGACTACATTATATCTTTGGGAATTATTTGTAATAGCATTGTTTAAAAGAAAATGCAGTAATGTTGCAGGAAGAAAGGATATAGGATAAGGATAAAATCATAAAGAAAAATCTCTATTGCAAAAGATTTTTGTTGCACCTCTGGTTCACTTTAGAACATCAGCAATCTGTTTTGAACTGGTCCATAATTTCTAGTGCAATTCAAAAATAATTGCTAATGTGCTTTTTAACTTGCAATTTTCAGAGCCATAAACCTTAAAATTCACCCTGGAAATGCTGAGGCTCCTTATTTTAAAATGTGAGAAAAGAAATGCCTTATGTCTTTTCTGTATATTCCTACTCAAAGACAAACAGCTCTCTGGATCTGTAAGAGGAAGTTATGATTTGATTCATAACACAAAGAAACAAGGGAGGAAAAAAAAGAAAAAAAAAAGGCAAACAGAGATGAGTACTTGGCGGTCATGCTTATCAAATTAACACAAAAAATATGCTTTTCTGATTCAAATATCTTAATTACATAAGTCTGAGGTAACACAAACAATGTAGAATGGACCACAATTAATTAATTGTATTTATTATAGTAGTCAAACTCCTGATTTAAGCCTATTATAACTCAGCTATCTGGCCTTAAAGTAAGACAAATGATCCCATTCAATTTTTTTAAATTTATTATTTTTTTTTAGACACAGGGTCTCAGTCTGTCACCAAGGCTGCAGTGCAGTGGCACGATCATAGCTCACTACAGTCTCACACTCCTAGGCTCAAGCGATCCTCCTGCCTCAGCCTCCCAAGTAACTGGGACCACAGGCGTGCACCACCAGGTTAAGTCTTTAAACATTTTTTGTAGAGACAGGGTCTCATTTTGTTGTCCACACTGGCCTCAAACTCCTGGCTTGTTCAAGTGGTCCTCCTGCCTTGGCCTCCTAAAGTGTTGGGATTACAGGCATAAGCCCCTGTGCTTGGCTCAAAATTATCTCATTCTTTAAAGCAAAATATAATTTATTTATTTATGAAGGAACATTTCAGATGGATAGCTTAATGCTCAAATCCTGAAAAATTATTGTATTATGGATAGTTTCAAGGTTTCTTTTAAAGAACTCTAACAATATACATTCTTGTACGTTCTTCTTTCCTAAAGTTGAAGCTCCTTTTCACATATCTAAAGCAAGTTTGACTGCACTTGAGCTTATATATATATATATATATATATAAGCCTGAAAAAAATACTAATTAAACTTAAAGTGTTAAATAATGAAATAGCATGTTCTGCAAGTGACTGAACAGTCCATTTCCAGTCCACTCAATTGTCTTAAACACAAACGGACAAACTGAAGCAAACTGTTTCACATATCTAAAGCAAGTTTTCACATATCTAAAGCAAGTTTGACTGCACTTGAGCTAATATATATATATAAGCCTGAAAAAAATACTAATTAAACTTAAAGTGTTAAAGATAAACAATGAAATAGCATGTTTTGCAAGTGACTGGACAGTCCATTTCCAGTCCACTCAGTTGTCTTAAACACAAATGGACAAACTGAAGCAAACTGTTTCATCTTTGGCCTCAATCACACTTACAAAGCAGTTGCCTCATCAGGGATTCAAGGCTCCTCCTACTCTGGGTTATGAATCTTAACCCGCAGGTTGACTGATGGCTGAAAGCACTGGGGACTGACCCTCCCACTTCCTGTTCTCATACCACAGTTGCACACCCTGGAACGTAAAAAGCATGCTATAAAAGGTACTTCAAAATATAACAACACACACACACACACATATCCATGTGTTTCTGACCCTCTAGAATTCTCAGAAATACTTCCTACCTCTCCAGCTATCAGCTTTTCACACTGGAATGAAGAATCTTAGGTCTTTAGTTAGAGATAATCCTCCAAAAGGCCAGAGTCTCTGATGAATTTGGCCTTGCCTCATTGTCCCTTATCAGCATAGACCTACCCCAGAATAGACTCCCCAGAAGGTGTCTTTCTAACTAGATATTTACATGTAGAAAGGTTCATGGATATGCCAGTCCTGTTGTGTAGATTTGAAGAGCAAAGTCTCCAGCTTGCTTTATTTTATCATTTTGACAACATAAGACACTTTGAAAATATTTACTTCAGCTTATAAGCTGTTTTCTTCAAAATTTTTATTTCTAAATATTGCTTCACTTTGGGTCCTTTATCTACTTTGTCCAAACAAGGCTGAAAATAATGTCAGTATTTAATAACAACTACACAAATTATTCAATTCCTGAAATTATCTAACCTCAATTACATATTAGTTTTTTCAGATTACAGGTAAATCCTTCATATCAGTTTATACCCAGAAAATATATTATACATTCATTATTCAAAAACTTTGCTTTTACTATAAATATGTGAACATATATGCCAAATTCAAATATCATCCCTTTGTACCTTTTTAGGTAATTACAACTGGACTGCAATTACAATTTTGAGGTAGATCTGTGCTGAATGGTTCCTACAAAACTAGCTTACAAAAGATGATAAATTTCTTTAAAGTTTTCATTTGATTAAAATAATTTATAAAAACATCTTTTCAATTCCATTGAAGTTTCAGATGTGAGCTAGATCAAATCATCAAAATAAATTTTGAGCTTTTATTGGGTTCAATAGGCCAAGATCTCAAATTAGTGTATGTTTCCCACCATAATATTATTTCCATTAGCCTACAAATGCTTTTTAAAGTTAGACATCATTTTATAAAACAGGAAAAGGGGTAATAAATATTCTTAGGGCCTTGCAATAATTTTTAACTTGTCAGGGAACTAGACAACTGACTTTTGTGACTGGGTCAGGATGAAAGGATAAAGATAAAAGGAATAATTTCTATTTCCCCACCTCTCCAGAGTACTGTATAATTTACTTTCACATGGCCCAATTGTAAACTCACCACCTCTCTAAAGGCTTAATAAAAATTAGGGCTTTACTTGTTTTCTATCATCTAAAAATATTCTGACTTGACGAGCATACTAAATATCTAGCTAGAATATGGGCTATGTGTTGTTGGGGCTCAGAAGATAATACCCCACAATGTGGCATGTTGGCATGCTGAGTGCTTGGAACAAAGAAGATTGAAAAGCCTCAGAAATGAGCCTCAGAACCAAGGTCGCTCTCTCTGACCTTCTCCTGCCCTTTCTTCTCTTTCCTTTTGCTAGTGCAGAGAGAAGCTTTCTCAAAGTTCCCTTATCTGACTGAGGGAAGTTCTTCCAAAAGGAATGCAATTGTCTTGAACCCCTTCCCTAGGAATCTCATCAAACAACCAGAAAAGATTATTTACCAGAAAGGACATTAAAAGTCATCACCACATACAGGCTGGGCACAGTGGGGCTCCCACCTGTAATCCCAGCCCTTTGGGAGGCCAAGGTGGGCAGATCACTCAAGGCCAGGAGTTTGAGATCAGCTTGGCCAACATGGCAAAAACTTATCTCTACTAAAAAGATGAAAAAAAAAAAAATAGCTGGGCATGGTGACATGCACCTGTAGTCCCAGCTAATCAGGAGACTGAGGAACGAAAATCACTTGAACCCGGGAGGTGGAGGTTGCAGTGAGCCAAGATCACACCACTGCACTCCAGCCTAGGCAACAGGGCAAGACTTCGTCTCAAAAAAAAAAAAAAGAAGTAATCATCACATCCAGACAGCATCTTCTCCTGAAGGTTGATCCCCAAATAACTTTTATTACCTAAGAGACTTTTATCTGTGTAGTAAGATAAACTTTGTTCACCATGAGATTCCTCCCCTGTCCCTCCCATAACTTACAGCCACCTCCCCAAAGAGTCTGAAGCCCCTATTCCTTCATGCTATTTTAACCTTCAATCATCTCTGTTCCCTTCTTTGAGTCTCATATCTTATATGGCTCCCATGCACACTTGCACATTAACAGATTTGTATGCCTTTTGCCTATTAATGTATTGTCAGTTTATTTCAGCAGATTCAGACCTTCAGAGGGGAAAAGAAAAATTCATTTCACTCCTACAGTGTTTACAAACAAATTATATATGCATACAGGAACCATGCTATATTTATTTCTATATCACCAATACCTACAATATTTATGATGTATCAAGTTATTCAGTGGATGTATGTATACCAAATTGAAATTAATGTATCAAGATGGATAAGAATGAGAGGATAAAGGAGAACTAAGCTCACAGATCATATGTACTCATACATCACTCAAAATATGCAGACAGAAATAGATTTCTATGTACAAGAAGTAAAACATGCTCCTAAAGCTTTCATAAAGCCAAAAGCCAAAAATACATACATTTTTTCAAATATTCACATAGATGGACTGCTTTAGGGAATAAATATAGCCTCATCGTGCTCAGGAAGTGAGAATAATGAAAGGATAGAGCCCAGGGTGCTGATTTACTGCTCTCTTAGGTGCCTTTCCTTGCTGATTTATGGAGGTGCCATAGAAACGCCTTTGGAAGAAGCCTGTTCCCTTTTTCAGGGAATAGTTACTGCTCTGACACTCAGCCATGGAACAGAGAGAAAAAACAATATAGAAATTAACATGATAAATTTTTTTAGTAAAATACAAACAGGCATACCTCTGAGATATTATGGGTTTAATTTCAGACTACCACAATAAAGCAAAATCATAATAAAGTGAGTCACTTGAATTTTTTGTTTCCCAGTGCATATAAAACTTATATTTACAATATACTGTAGTCTGTTAAGTGTGCTATAGCATTATGTCTAAAATAATAATGTACATACCTTAATTTTAAAATACTTTTATTGCTAACAACAACAACAAAAAATGCTAACAATCGGGCTAGGCGTGGTGGCTCACGCCTTTAATCCCAGCACTTTGGGAAGCCAAGATGGGCGGATCAAGAGGTCAGCCAGTGAGACTAGATAGCCAACATGGTGAAACCCCGTTTCTACTAAAACACACACAAAAAAATTAGCTGGGCGTGGTGGCGCACCCGTAGTCCCAGCTACTCCGGAGGCTGAAGCAGGGGAATCGCTTGAACCCGGGAAGTGGAGGTTGCAGTGAGCTGAAATCACGGCACTGCACTCCAGCCTGGCCACAGAGCAAGACTCCGTCTCAAAAATAAAATAAAATTAAATTAAAAACATGCTAACAATCATCTGAACTTTTAGCAAGTCATAATGTTTTCGCTGGTGAAGGCTCTTACTTCATTGTTGATGGCTACGGACTGATCAGGGTGGGGTTGCTGAAGGCTGGGGTAGCTGTGGCCATTTCGAAAAAACAACAATGAAGTTTGCTGCATCGATTGATTCTTCCTTTCACAAAAGATTTCTCTGTAGCATGCAATGCTGTTTGATAGCATTTTACCTTGTGTAGAACTGCTTTCAAAATTGCAGTCAATCCTCTCAAACCCCGCCGCTGCTTTGTCAACTAAGGTTATGTAATATTCTAAATCCTTTGTTGACATTTCTACAAAGTTCACAGCATCTTCACCACGAGATTTCATCTCAAGAAACTACTTTCCTTTGCTCATTGATGAGAAGCAGCTCCTCATTCATTCAAGTTTTATCGTGAGATTGCAGCAATTCAGTCACATCTTTAGATATTGTTCTACTTCTAGTTTTCTTGCTATTTCTACCACAACTTCAATTATAATAGTAACATCAAAGATAGGTATCTGTTGTGATGATCTAATAAGAATGAGAGGAAAAAAGGGAACTATGAAATATTTCAAACTTTATTATTATTATTGTGTCAGTATTAACAAAATGTGACACAGAGAAATGAAGTGAGCCCAAGCTGTTGGAAAAACGGCAATGATAGACTTACTGCAGAGTTGCCACAAATCTTCAATTTATTAAAAAAAAAATCTGTGAAACACAATAAAGTGAAGCACAATAAAATGAGGCATCCCTGATTTTTCTTCATATTTCATTAGTTTTTATATATTGTTAATATTTGAACAATTTATATGTTTATATGGGATTTTATATGGGAGTTTATATGGGATTACACCATAAAATTTCATTGCCAAAAATATTACCTATCTGTGGTTGTAGTGTCACTAGGTTCTGACATTATTGCAGATAAAATTTCAGTTGACAAAATCCAGCAAAACAACCTAGTAATGATGAGAAGAAAGATTTAAAGGGGTAAAATCAATTTTTTTTGCCATTTTTAAGGGAAAAAAAATAGATTATTTTCCTGATTTGAGGGGTCTATGATTCCTAACATAAAATCTATGAGACTTCTGTTTCTCATAACAAACAAAAATATCCTATGGTAAGATTATATGAAATTCTGGAAAGATGGGAACCCCTTTTTCCCTCTCCTCTTGACAATATCCCCCGAATGGAGCAGCTGTTACCTTCCTCTCCTCCACCTACCCTCTCCTCGTAATACGTCCCAGCAGTGAGACAGAGAATGAACAAATACACCACCTTGTGAAACAGAGCTACCAGAGGAAAAAAAAAATGACTACTGAACAAAAAATGAATGTGGATTAAGATTCAGCATGATAAAAGATTTTCTAAAAATAGACATGATTATCAAATTAAAAATGCAGTAAATCTCAGGATTGGAAGAATTTGCTAAAAAAAAAAAAAAAACACTAATTCAGTAAATGAATTTAACAAAAAGATTTTTAAAATCTCTCAGGTCACTAACTCAGGTCCCAAAAGGGCAAATAAGGGAGGAGATAAGGGGCTTCAAGGGCAGATCACACAGGGTAGGTGGCTGGGGGTGGTGGGAGTCGGGGGGGGATAGAATAAAATGTGATAATGATGCAGATAATAGATAAAGTTTCCCTGAGCTAAAGAAAATCTTGAGTTCTCTTATTAAAAGGGCTCACTAAATCCAGGAATGTTTGACACACACTTAAGCACATCGTGGTAAAATTACTGATTTTTAAGAATGAAGAAAAAATATTTTACAATCCCTCAAGTTAGTAAATGTTACCTTGCAATACTCACATCAGAACAGTTACTTCAAATAACTGTACTTGAAGTACAGTAAACAATACCCACATCAGAACAGTTACTTCAAGACAGTAGAGGAAAAAGAAAGGATCCAATGGTAAACCAAAAACATCCCAAACAAAACAAAAAATCTTTATATAACTAAATTAAAAGATAATAGTGCCCCCACCCTCACCCGCAACATTGCCTCGACCCCAGGATTCCCCCAGCTCGCCTGCCTGCCATGGCTGACAAGGAAGCAGCCTTTGATGATGCAGTGGAAGGAAGAGTTATCAACGAGGAGTACAAAAAACGGAAAAAGAACACCCCTTTTTTTATGATTTGGTGATGACCCATGCTCTGGAGTGGCCCAGCCTAACTGCCCAGTGGCTTCCAGATGTAACCAGACCAGAAGGGAAAGATTTCAGCATTCATCAACTTGCCCTGGGGACATACACATTGGATGAAGAAAACCATCCTGTTATAGCCAGTGTACAACTTCCTAATGATGATGCTCAGTTTGATGCGTCACACTACGGCAGCGAGAAAGGAGAATTTGGAGGTTTTGGTTCAGTTAGTGGAAAAACTGAAATAGAAATCAAGATCAACCATGAAGGAGAAGTAAACAGGGCCCGTTATATGCCCCAGAACCCTTGTATCATCACAACAAAGACTCCTTCAGTGGTGTTCTTGTGTTTGACTATACAAAACACCCTTCTAAACCAGATCCTTCTGGAGAGTGCAACCCAGACTTACATCTCCATGGACATCAGAAGGAAGGCTATGGGCTTTCTTGGAACCCAAATCTCAGTGGGCACTTACTTAGTGCTTCAGATGACCACACCATCTGCCTGTGGGGCATCAGTGCCATTCCAAAGGAGGAAAAAGTGGTGGATGTGAACACCATCTTTACAGGACATACAGCAGTAGTCGAAGATGTTTCCTGGCATCTGCTCCATGAGTCTCTGTTTGGGTCAGTTGCTGATGATCAGAAACTTATGATTTGGGATACTCGTTCAAACACTACTTCCAAACCAAGCCACTCAGTTGAGGCTGACACTGCTGAAGTGAGGCTGACACTGCTGAAGTGACGCTCACACTGCTGCCTCTCTTTCAATCCTTATAGTGAGTTCCTTCTTGCCACAGGATCCACTAAGAATGTTGACTTGTGGGATCTGAGAAATCTGAAACTTAAGTTGCATTCCTTTGAATCACATAAGGATAAAATATTCCAGGTTCAGTGGTCAACTCACAATGAGAGTATTTTGGCTTCCAGTGGTACCAATTGCAGACTGAATGTCTGGGATTTAAGTAAAACTGGAGAGAAACAATCCCCAGAAGATGAAGAAGATGAGCCACTAGAGTTGTTGTTTATTCATGGCAGTCACACTGCCAAGATACCTGATTTCTCCTGGAATCCCAATGAACCTTGGGTGATTTGTTCTGTAACAGAAGACAATACCATGCAAGTGTGGCAAATGGCAGAGAACATTTACGATGAAGACCCTGAAGGAAGCATGGATCCAGAAGGATAAGAGTACTAGATATGTCTTTACTTCTTGCGATTTTAGACTCCCCTTTTTTCTTCTCAACCCTGAGAGTGATTCAATGCTGGTTTCAAGACACAGACTCTGTTCAGCTATCCCTCTATATAATAGGTACCACCAATAATGCTATTAGCCCAAACAGTGGGTGTTTTCTAAATAATAATGGGGGGCAGGGGGAGCTTGATTCAGCAAAGCCACAGACTTACATTGAAATTTTCTTCTAGAATTTTCTAGTAACAAACCCAGGTCTAAAGTAGCTACAGAAAGGGGAATAATATGTGTGATTATTTTTCTTCTTATGCTATATCCTCAAGTTTTTCAGACTCATTTAAGTAAAGGCTACAGTGAGTAAGGAATAGAACCAAATGAGGTAGGTGTCTGAGCCATGAAGTATAAATACTGAAAGATGTCACTTTTATTCAGGAAATAGAGGAGATTCTAGTCATATAGATTCCTACTCGAAAATCTTGGCACCTGACTTTCAGGATGCACATTTTCATACGTAGACCAGTTTCCTCTTGGTTTCTTCAGTTAAGTCAAAACTACACGTTCCTCTTTCCCCATATATTTTTGCTCATTACTGTATTTCTTGAGCTATTTTCATGTTCTTTCTTTTCTTTCTGTGAAATGGTGTTTGTTTGTTTGTTTGTTTTTACTTGAGGCCACCAAGTTGTAAAGATGTATGTTTTTACCTGACAGTTATACCATAGGTAGACTGTCAAGTCGAGAAGAGTAAATCAATAACTTATATTTGTTTTAAAAATTAAATGAATCCTTGATTTAATAAAAAAGATAATAGTAAGTCACTGAAAGTGCTAAGTGATCTTATTAAAACTTAGGAGTTAGGTGTCATATGTGCAAGTATATCGCTTTACAAAATACACGGTATGACATCAGGTTTACACCAGAGTCATGAACTTATCATAATACTGATACAATACATGATCCTTCCTCTAGCATTGGGATCTGTACACTTTGAACCATTGACCTCTGGAGAATCTGAAGGTATTGATTCAATGCCAGGATATGCGAAGATGGATGGTCATTTCCAGCTTCTCTACATTCTCTGAGACTTGGAGTAAGCACATCTCTTTCTTAATCTGAACTTGATATATCACTGTTACACACATTTCATTATTATTGACCATTTGTGGTATATGTTGGCTCTCTCTGCTTTTTAAAGACAAGGCGGCAGGGGAAGTGGGGGTGGGAAGGAAGCAAATAAAAATATTTGGTAGCTTTTATACCAAATATTTGGTGTAAAAGATAAGCATCCCACAGAAAACAGAAATATGTATCTTCTTTATGTCCTCAATTATTAAAAATTTAAATGACTCTGCAAAAAAAAAGATGACCAAAGATGAACTCATAACAGTCTCAGCTGAAAGGCTGTCTTGCTGAGTGGGAGGAAGAGAAGAGCTGGATAAGACAAGGATTTTAAAAACAAAACCACAGTCACTGAATTTTAACTGAAGATCTTTAGAAGCACTGAAGATCAGAATCAACGCTGCGTAAAATCTAATTGGAAAAAAAATATTTAGAATTTTATGTACAATGCAGAGAGAATAATTAAAAGATAAAAATGAAAGAATCAGGATGGTCTGGTGAAGGGGGTGCAGGCAAACACCCTTCCTCTCACTGGCTATGAAATGGCTGCACCCGACACACCACGGGAGCAACAGCTCTGTGACCCTCAGGCACGCCCAGGCCCTGGCTCCTGCAGCCACTGCCTCTATGACCACGGGTCCACTGCATTCTCAGATGAAAGCACCTGGCGGCCTTTGTTAGAGCCCACGTGGGCAAGAGGTAGGAGAATAGGTTCTAGAGGCAGGGAAGCTAAGGCCATTTCACACTGACTTCCTAGAACTAAATTGAAAGGAAAATCCTAACTTTTCACCTAAGTAACAAAAAGACCAGAGGCTACTCCCTTTGCAAACCCCCACCTTTTCTGCAGGGTAGATGGGAAATTGAAAGTTGCTTTTTGCAACCAATCAGATGTTTGCATAGGAGTGTAACTTTGTAACTTCAGCCTCTGCTTTCCACAACCAATCAGACTGGTTCCCACCACAATCAGTCAGACTGATTACCACCACTTCATTTACATGGGGTGAACACCAAATAGCCAGTGGGAAACCTCTAGAGGGTATTTGGACCTGAGAAGATTCTGTATCTAGGTCCTTGAGCCACTGCTGGGGTCTGCTCCCACCCTGTGGAGTGTACTTTCATTTTCAATAAATCCCTGCTTTGGTTCTTTTGTTGCTTCATTCTTTCCTTGGTTTATTTGTGTGTTTTGTTCAATTCTTTGCTCAAAAAGCCAAGAACCTGGACACCCTCCACCGGTAACAGGCAGTGCAGGTGAGTTCCCCCTGCCACACTCCTCCTGCGTGGGCTCTAGAGATGCCACCCAGCTCCCATCCTCACTCTGTCCCCTGATGTTGGCTGCTCTGTCACAAACTAGCAATATGCTTAATATAAAACTGAATCTGCCATGTAATTGTTAACAAAAAGAAGGACTGCGAGTCTGTTATTCTAAACTAAGGCTGTCATTTGTGATAGCTGTTCCTCAACATTTAACTGGCTTATATTTAATAATCTTGTTTTAATAGCAGCTTAATCCATCCAGTTAGCATGCACTTAGCAATCAGTTTATCTTGGATGGAACTATTCCAACAACAAATCCTTGTGTTATTCAGCAAGTTCACTCCTTACACCCAGGTCTGAGGGGTCACTGGCAGGAGCCCTGTGCATGAGAGGACTGGTATTGCAAACTCATGAAAAATATTTTTATAAGAACACAGTGTGACCTGTAAATTAAGGCATATGTTTTTGTGACAGGCTCCAGGGGAGTGCTTCTCTGTGACTCTTTTTTTTTTTTTTTTTTTTTGGAGACGGAGTCTCGCTCTGTCGCCCAGGCTGGAGTGCTATGGCCGGATCTCAGCTCACTGCAAGCTCCGCCTCCCGGGTCTACGCCATTCTCCTGCCTCAGCCCCCCGAGTAGCTGGGACTACAGGCGCCCGCCACCTCGCCCGGCTAGTTTTTTGTATTTTTTAGTAGAGATGGGGTTTCACTGTGTTAGCCAGGATGGTCTCGATCTCCTGACCTCGTGATCCGCCCATCTCGGCCTCCCAAAGTGCTGGGATTACAGGCTTGAGCCACCGCGCCCGGCCCTTCTCTGTGACTCTTATTCATTCTCTTGGATTGAAAGACAGTTGAATCCCAATGCCATAAAGGTTTATGGATTATGCTATTGCCAGGATAGGAGCTACACAGGACTTTGGACAGCAGGGAGGATTTGTGTGGCAGAAGCATTTAGTATGAATTAATTAATTTGTCTAAGTCACAATCATTTCTTGCCTATTCTTCAATAATCTCATATATCCCTTCCTCTTTAGCCTCTGTCCAAATCTTTTAAAGTGTAAATCCAATCCCATCACTTCCTTAATTAAAACTCTTCAACGGCTTCAGGTTCTTAACACTCTTGGCCCATTTCACCTTGTCTTTGCTATGTCCACATCCTTGTGTACATAATGTTTTGGCAGATTGGCTTTCTCTTGGTTCCTGGAGAGAACCAAGCTCCTTCCTGCCTTAGAGCCTTACTCATGTTAACATACTGTTTCTTTTTCCCTGAAATGCTTTCCAACCAACTCCTTCTCCTCCCACAACTAACTTCTTCCTATCTTTAGCTCCATAGGGAGGGCAACTCTAACATCCTGGTCCAGATTAGGTTACTCTTTAACATACTTTCAGGTTCTCTTAAACACTCTAAGACCTTTTCCTTCATAGGACATATTACCACTTGAATTGTGTAACTTTTTTTTTTTTTTTTTTTTTTTTTTTTTTTTTTGCTTTGGAGACAAAGAGTCTTGCTCGACACCCAGGCTGTAGTGCAGTGACATGATCTCGGCTCACTGCAACCTCCACCTCCCAGGTTCAAGCAATTCTTCCACCTCAGCCTCCCAAGTAGCTGGGACTACAGGCGCCCACAACCACACCCGGTTACTTTTTGTATTTTTTGGTAGACAGGGGATTTCACCATGTTGGCCAGGCTGGCCTTGATCTCCTGACCTCAAGTGATCCGCCCACCTTGGCCTCCCAAAGTTGCTGGGATTATAGGTGTGAGCCACGCAACTGGCCTGAATTGTGTAACATTTTCTTCCAATAGTTATCACATATATTTTTCTACAAACTAAAAGCTCCATGACAGCAGGTGCGTTACCTTCAGGTGTGTCACCAGTCCTTAGATTAATGCCTGGCACAAATAATGCATTTGCTTTTTCTTGGATGAAACAAATAATTGTGTTGCTCAATAATGCCACCCTAGATCCAGGCTGGAGGGCCTAGAGGAATGAATGAATGAACGAATGAATGAATGAATGGCACTAACAAATTATGTGATCTCTGGCATGTCTAGGGCTCAGTTTCTTTGTATTTTAATTCAAGCTGATAATTCCTGTAAAATCGTTGCTTTATAAAATTGTTATAAAGAACATCTGAAATTACACACACAAACACACACACGCACACAGAGAGACATGTTACTAAACTGTGTCTATTTGCCTGTGTGCAATGGAAAGCCAAACACCAAAGCACTGGGTTTTGTAGCGAGAAATGTTTATTGCCAGGCAGCTGAGCAAGGAGACATGAGTCAGGCTCAAATCTGTCTTTCCAAGATGGGGGTTGGGCGAATTTTATAGTCAGAGAGTAATGAAGTGTGATCTGATTGGATCTTGTGAGGGGGTGGTGCCGGGAGGTGTGCACTGACCGGACTATGCCATGAGGTGATGACAGGGCTTGGTCCGATTGGACCTGGATCATGCCATGTGGTGTTTGCTTCTTCATTCAGTCACCATTCCTTGGTCTGAGCACTTAGGTTGTGCCCATGGTTGCACACTTGGTTTATCTGGTATACTCAGGTTACATAACTGAGAAATAACTTACCACTTTATTACACAAAGTTGAACCAGATTGGGTTATTGCAGTTAATGATAAATGTTTATGTCTGTGCTATCAAATATATAGGTATTACTATAGTTTGGAATTACCACATGTATCACTAAGGTATCAGTATCAGTAAACTGGAATCAAGTAGGTTTAAAAAGTACCAGAATTATTACCAGGATTATTACCTCTCTTAAGAAGCCCAGTGACAGGGCAAGTTGGCATACCCCAGGTACAGGTTGTCATGACTCTGGCTCTGCCCCTTTGTCATTTTCTCTGTTTCACCCTCCTCTGTGGACAGACCTTGCTCTTAGACTCATAGCATGAAGGGTAGGCCTAGTAGCCACACACAACAATGTCCAGAGAAAGAAGAGAACATATATTTCTGTGAGTCTTGAAAAGAGGGAGAGGGAGACTTTCCCAGATGCCCCCAATCCAGCAGCAATCGCCTTTCCCGTCAGAGCTGCATCACATTACTGGCTTAAACCAACCCCGGGCAGAGGAACAGAATTGTCAAGTTTGTCTTCAAGGCTTTGCCTTGTAGTAGCCCCAACCTCCCCTGAATCACCTGGACCCATGGGAAAGGGTGGATAAGGAAGAAACATTGTAATTGTTTTCGGAAGGAGGGTTGAGGGGATGGATGCTGGTTAGCCAGCCAACAGTGTGTGCTGTGCAATATGTCATGTATATATTTTTTAAAATATTGTTCTTATTCATGGAGATTAAAAGATCTAAGTCACATAGGTAGTGTTACAAAATAATAGATAAAATATTGTAGTGTCACATAGTGTTATAGAGTACAGAGTGTTAGAATTATTAGCAAATGATCTAACAAGGCAGCCCATGCTGGTGTGCAAAAACGAAGAAAGTTTTTCTACTGTGTAGGTAAAACTCATGTCTGATTATAAGGCAGAGGGAAGTATCAAATAACAAAGGGCTGTCTAAGGAGTTACAACAATGAGGAGTGGCAGCATATTCCCTACTCCCTCCCATGTTAATTGCAGGCATAGCTAGTCAATCACAGTATGCCTCCTTGCTGAGGGTAGAATGGTTTGTCCTTTTCAGACAGCTCCTGACCAGTTGGAATTGATCCTCTAAACAAAACCTATCCACAATCGATGACATAGTCATGTTGTTACTGAACTAATATTTTACTTAACGAACAAAACTCATATATGTGAAGCAGCTTGAAAAAGTTTCAATGTAATTTCAAATTAAAATAAATCAAGATATGGACCAAAAGCATAGGAAATGGAAACATAAGTAGTAAATTTATATAATCATGGCTTTGGTATAAGTGACCTTTGAATCAGGTCCTGCAGGATACAGAGATGGTATGAATCAGTATATGAGAAACAGAGAAACAGAGGAGACATATCAGGGTATTAGCAAAGACAGGTAGGCAGTAGGATCATTGCTGTTAAAACATTAAGGGATGAAAACGCATGTGTCCCCAACCTTTTCTCTGTACCCTCTTTTCATTAGAATGCCCTCTTCCTTCATCCCTTGGCAGTTTATCCTTATTCTGTTTGCCTTCAACCAAATCCCAATGTCAGCAAAAGATCTGGCAAACTCATTCATACTAAATAGCACATGGTTGATAAAGCTCAATGAGAAATCTTTCCTTGAGCTATTTTGAATATTTGTTAGAAGCAAAGCCTTCAGCAGAAGGAGTGAAATTAATAAGGTATAATTTTATAAACTAGTGAAACAGGAGCAGGGTAAGGGCAGGAGACATTTTTGGCACACAAAGGCCTTTCCCAAGCCTATGAAATCATATTGGAAAAGTAAATACTGAACAGTGACAAAAAGAAAAATACTTTGGGTGAAGGCAATTTATTCTGCCTACAATGCACAACATTTTATTAAAATGGCTTTATGGAGATGTAATTAACACATCATACAATTCAACCATTTAAAATGTACAAAGGAATAATTATCAGTAGATTCACAGAGT
The DNA here is from genome assembly GCF_024542745.1 of Macaca thibetana thibetana. Taxonomy (NCBI): domain Eukaryota; kingdom Metazoa; phylum Chordata; class Mammalia; order Primates; family Cercopithecidae; genus Macaca; species Macaca thibetana. Next base: position 58,641,596 of record NC_065581.1, on the reverse strand, counting down.
TCTGCAACCATCACAACTATCTAAGTTTAGAACATTTTATTCACCTCCCCCAAAACCCTATACCCACTTGCAGCCACTTCCTGTTTCTCCTCACCCGAGTTTCTAGAAACCAGTAACTTGCTTTTCTCTATAGCTTTGCCTATTCTGACCATTTCATAAAAATGCAATTATATAATATGTGGTCTTCTGTGACTGTGTCCTTTGACATAGTGTAATGTTTTCAAGGTTCATCTATGTTGTAGCATGTATCAGTACTTCATTCCTTTTTATTTCAGAATAATATTCCATTGTAAGGATATTCTACATTGTGTTTATCCATTCATCAGTTGATAGACATGTGGTGGGTTGTTTCCACTTTTTGGGTAGTATGAATAATGCTGCGATGAACATTTGTGTACAAGTGTTTGTGTGGGCATTTTTTCATTTCTCTTGGGTATACACCTAGAAGTGAGACTGCTGGGCCCTATGGTAACACTATGTTTAACCTTTTGAAGAACTGTGTGACTGTTTTCTAAAGTGGTTGTACCATTTTAAATTCCCACCGTCACTATGGGAGGGTTCCAGTCTCTCCACATCCACACCAAGACCTGCTTTTATCTATCTTTTTTTAATATAACCATCTTAATGGGCGTGAAGTGATATTTCATGGTAGTTTTGATTTGCATTTCTCTGATGTCTAATACTTTTTTTACATTCTCTTCCTATCTCATACAAAATGTATTAGATATTATAAGTAATTTAGAATGATTTAAAAATGCGTACAGGAGAATATGTATAGGTTATATACAAATACAACGCCATTTCACATAAGGGACATCGTAAATTTTGGTATGGGGAGGTAGGGAAGTAGGTCCTGGAACCAATCTCTCTTGGATACCAAGGGACCACTGTGTATTCATTTTACAAATGAGGACAGGAGTAATTTGGAAGTTAAATAATTTGTTCAAGGTCACACACAAGACTAAGTGGCAGAGCAGTGGTTAGAACCTAGCCATGCTTATCTCCTTAGTTTTTGCCCTTGTTCATGGTTCTTCTCTGCCTTTGCTATTGAAGAATAAACAATCAAAGCCATGTGCCCTTTTATCATTGCCTGGCAGCCCCAGAACTGCTGAATGGTATGATTTAAACAGAAGAGGAGTGCCGTTGTATATGAGCCACCTCTCCTTGCTCTGCAGCAGACAGTCCTTTGAAGTGGAGAGAACAGATATTCAGGGAATAGAAAAAGGAAACTTCAGACTGTTTGAATTTCATATGAAAAGTTGTCAGTTAGTGTTATTGATTCACCCCCACATGTAGCAGCTGGTAAAGGGTTTGTTTTAACTTTTTTTTCTCCTGATGCCTGAAAGTTTTGCTACACTATAGTCACAGAATTGAGAGACTGCTTAAACACAACCAAATCCTTTTGATGTGTTACTTTAAGAATTATTCTAATGTTCCCTTCTAATGATAATAGTTATCCTCAAGGAGTGAAAAGAGGAAATCTAATGTGTGCCTTATTCCAGGGGGAAAAAAACAAAACACTTTTCCTGAGTGTCAAGAAATACATAAAAGCAAAACTCCATGCTGACTTGTAGTTTAGAGTTTCTTGGAGCTACTATTATGCTAATAAGTCTTAGTGACTAATTATAGTCAAGAAAAATATGTGATATGTACAGATTTGAAAGAAATTAGGCCAGACATCTAAAAAATATATGAACTTACTGGCAAATGAGATTTTTAATAAAAATTGAGAAAAGTTCCTACCACAAATGCTGATCTGTCTGGAAGCATGATTGGAAATTTGACAGTTAGTACAAGGTGTTTTTTTAAAGCTGATTTTTTTAAAGGACATTCTGCAAGGCCAGATCTAATTGGTATTCTTTGGATAACAGTAGATTTATTGGTACTTGTGTTCCTCAGTGTCACAGACACCAGGGTAAAGTTACGGTGAGAGCTACATGGCCAGGTAAAGCAGGGTATTTAGCAATTACCAAGATAAAAGAAGTAAACCTGGGGTGATGCCTCTCTAAGTTCATTTCCTTATTTTAGTTCATTTCTTGTATGATTTTACAAAAGGGATATCCAACACCTGTGGACATTCTTGTGGATCTGTCAGGCCTCCATTCTCCTTTTTATATGTCATCTGGTTGGTGTTGAGCTTGGCTTGCAGCCTGAGCCCATCTATAAAGCTTACCTCTTCCTGGGTGTAGGCATTGATTTATGGATAGGCATTTGACCTAATTTGGACCAATGGAATCAAGGTCTAGGACTTCTGTTCAATCTGTTATAGGCAAGAAGCTCTTCATTTCTGCTTTGGTTGAGAAGAAAATAATGTAAGTCTGAGGCTACTGGTGGCCATTTTCTCTTCTAGGATTGAAACCAACACAGAAGGAAGCAGAACCTGGATGAGGAGACACAGTCCTGCTGACATGGTTTGAGCTCTTAGATCAAGCTGTGCTCAGAATTATCCTTGTCCTTTTACTAAATTCCATGAGCCAATAAATGCCCCTACTCCACTTAAAAAAAAAATCAATTTGGTTTGGATATTCTTTTCCTTGTAACCAAAAAGGTATATTTCATTGACATTATTTTCATAAGTTTATGTTTTATTTAAAAGGTTATACTTGTTGCATTAGTCAAGGTTCAATCATAGAAACAGAAGCACTAATGAGTTATGAGATAAGGGATTTATTATAGGAATTAGAATTTATACAGTTGTGGTAGGAGCAGAAAAAGAGAAGGTCCAATAACGAATTGAAGGGTGAGAGGCAAGATCATCAACCAGTTAATATGAAAAGTTTGCAAAGGTTTCCAATTGCCAAAATGAGGCCGAAGGGAAAGTTCATGGAAAAGTCCATGGGGAGCTGTGACTCTGGGTAACTAAGGCCTCTGTGCATTCACTACCAAGAGTCTTGGGGTGGACCTCGGACTGCTGTTAAGAGGTTGATGCGGAGCAGAGAACCAGGACCAACTGAAACCTGCTGCCAACTCCATGCCACTCTATCTTTGCATCTAACTCACATTGACCTTCTGAGAGTCATGGTTGACCATTCATTTCCACTTTCTAATTCTCGTGAAAATTCTAACTTACCAATTCCAAACTGGAAACATTTTGGGAGTGTAGTTCTAACTTAGTCACCATATTTGCTCTTAGCGATTTAATTTATGATTAATTTAGATTTAAAGTAATTGAAGTATTGTGCAAAAGGCAGTCACAATGAGGAAAAGTTGATACAAATAATTAACTTGACATTCCAATATAAATATCTACTGGCATTAATTATATAGCACATCACAATTGTTAAGGGCAGGGGTTTGGAGTCAGATGAAATTGTATCTAAGTCCCGGTTTTACCATTTTCTAGTTGGACAATTGAAACATTATTTTTATTTTAAGCCTTAGTTACCTCATCTGTGAAAGGGAGATATTAATAATGTCTACTACATGGAGTTGATGAAAGAATTAAGCAAATGTGTTGGACTTAACATAATGAGTGGCAAATTATAATCATGCGTGACTTATTATTGTACATTCATTCATGTATCTTTTATTGCCTACATAAATAATTGTCAAATCTTATTGAGGAGATGAAGAAGGAGAGAGCTTTAGATGATAGTAAGTTTGTATGTGGATTCTTAAGCATAATCCCACTTTCCTACACCCCTAATTTTCTAGTGATTGCTCCTGTTGATTTTGGACTTCATAAAAACATAGTGTATGTGTTCCATCTCACCATAAAACTCATGGGTTTCATGTTCTCCAAGTAAGCCTTTATTCATTTTTGTCTTGTGAACTACTAACTAATTTTTCTTCAAAGTATGATAGCTTAATTTTTTAACCAATACCAATTATTTTTAGTAACTTTTTCCCCCTACATATGTACATGCATCTTGTAGACTTTCATCTCTACAATGTTTTTTTGTGCCTATTCTATACAGTACAATTGCCTTGGTCACAATCAATAAAGTGTTTTTATACAAGAACATGTCTGCCACATACCAAGGTGGTATTTTGGTTTTATCAGATTCTCTGCTAAGCTGCTATTTTTAAATTTTTCCTGACTAAAGCTAGCTAAAATGTTTGCTCAAGTCAGCTCCTAGTTAGATATACTAAACTATGCCTTCAACATTGCTACAGTGAGGGGAACGTCTATTTAGTTCAGTTGGTTGATATTTCAAATTATTAAAGAGAAATTTAAAATAAGGGGCCTTGTTTCATATTGTAATGAGTTGACATTTTATTCATCAGAAACTTTCCCTATGTATTTTAAAACTCTTTTTTTGATAATTAAATAGTGAATTATAGAAAGAAAGTTTGGAAACAACAGAAAAATATAAAAAACAACAACAACAAAATCACTTATAATCTCACTACCCAGAGAAAACTGCCATTACTATAGGGATGCTTTTGTTTCATTTCAGACTTTGTCTATGTTTTTCAAAGGTTGGTCATACTATTTGTATGTATACACATAGGCACACAAATACATGTACTCTTATTTAGTTTGGTGTCCCACTTCATATTATAGCATGTGACTGTTCCAAGTTAGTAAACATTCTTCATTCCTTATTTTTAACTTATTATGTCATTGTTGCATATAAATATATGTAAACCTCTTATCAGAATGTCTGGGACATAGGAAGCACTAAAATGGTAACTATTATTAATATCTATATACGTGAATTTTTGTTCCTGGAATTAAAATCATTTTAACTGGTTTAAATTGCATTTTCTTTCAAAGAAAGGTGTTTGTTTTTCTCTTTACCAGGAGCAGATGAATATTCCTAGAGAGTTTATTTCTTTTTTTATAAAGAACAAATTTTTTTCTCCCTCCACATATGATTTAAAATATCTATGTTCTTCTGTATTAACACTAATATGGTCTGCCAGAGCTTGAATTTATGAGCTTCCCAAATAGTTGTGTGCCTATATATTCCTCCTTGTACTTCTTAGTTTTTATTTCATGTTTTGTCAAATGAAAGTGTCTATCTCTGTTTTATGGATCGATTTTTTAAGTGATAATTTTTGCCCACTTAATAATTTGTATCTTAAATGTGGCTTGGTCTAAAATTAATATTGTTACCCCTGGGGTTTACTGTTTTTATTTTGGCTTGAGTTTGATATCTTTTCTATAAGGGTTTTATTTTTAACCCATTGTAATCATTCTGTTATTGTTTCTTTTGTAAGCAGTGTATAACCTTATAATTTAATTGGGAAATTTATACTATTCACATTTATGATCTGAAGGATTTGATATGTTATCTTATTTTATAATTTACTTTTCCTTGCCATAATTACTGTTTCCTTATTTCTGAGTTTTTCTACAGATGTCTCATATTTTGCTTTGTTTTCCAATATTTAAGGTGTATATACTAGAGGTTCACATTTTTTGAAAAAATAACTTTCCAGCTACATTTAAAGTATTTATTTTAGTAAGAACTAAATAGTATATTTTTAGTATTCTTTATGCCACTTTTATTTATGACCCATAATAGCTCTAAATTCTTAAACTTCATTAGTTTTATCTTGAGTTTTAGGCTATATGAGTAGTTAAATAGGTACTTTCTAGGCTATATATATTTTATATATTATTTGTGAAATTTTATGTTTACAGTAATGTTATATAGTCAACCATTATTTGATTTTAATGCTCACCACCAATCCTTTTACATAACAACCTTGTATAAAATATTGAGTTTTTAATTTTAATCCTCTTATTAGCTGACTGATTTTGGAGGTTTAGGAAAGCCCAATCTTCATCCCTTTCCCCTGCCAAGTTCTAAAGAATTGATAATAGACATAGGGGTCAAGTGGGATCAATAACACCTGAACAAGGACTTGGCTCTCTGGTTGTATTCGTCAGAGTTCAGTAACAGAGAAATGAATCCATTTCTGCTAGTTAAAGCAGGAAAAATCATTGTGTGTGTGTGGGCGTGGGGGTGTGTGTGTGTACATGACATTAAATAGTTTATAAAATGGAATATACAAGAGTCACTCCCAAGCTACAGCCCAGGACCAGGTCACCTGTGGAGCTTACTCCACAACTATAATCAGGAAACGTCCAGCTCCAGGGTCATTCTGTCACAGCCATGATCAGGAAGCTGCTTCTGCACCTGGTTACACAACCATATCCCACTTGTTAGAAAGTGTGCTGGCAAAATGAATGACCCATGGTCTGCCTTTTGACAGTTAGGAAGCTAGGGACTGGACTATTAATGCTGCCTCAGAAAAACTAAGGTCCTTCATGACTGTGCTGCTAGCAGAAATAAGGAGCAGCAGCTGGAGAAAGTGCCTTGTGCAATACGGCAGCTTTTTCCAAATCTCCTGCAAATGTATTTGATTGGTCTAACCTGAATCACACCTGGAACTTTAGTGCAAAGTAGCCTATGAATTGAATTGTTGGGTCTTCCATTCTCTGCTTTACAGTAATATTCTATAGAAAGAAGATGGAATAGATATCCAGAGTCAAATCTCCTATCTACCACAGTATTAAAGCTGAGAAAACCAAGGATGTACCCAGAAATGAATTTCTCCACTCAGTCATAAGCAGAAAAGATGTACTGCAGGCCTTTTTTCTCCAAGCTTGGATGCTCTGAGCTGATGGTCTACCACTTGGGAACAGGGAAAAGAAGAGAGCATGCTCTGCCTGAAAAGAGTCAGAGAACGAGCAGCAGAGAGAATCGGTGGAATCCATTTCTTCCTTTGAGGCACAACGACTATTCCCCAGTAGTAAGAACCAATGAAGGATAGGTTCTTTCTACAGTTCTTCCCTTCTTAGAGAGGAAAGAAGGTTGGAAAACCCTCTCCCCAGCCTCCCTAGGAAGGTAGACTTTGGGCTGAAGCAGGAATATGGTTTTTATAGTTTGAGATGGGAATGTGAAAAGTGAAGGATAAGAGTTCCACTACATAACTGCACTTGACCTTTTAAGTAAAAATGGTATAACAGTGGTATGTTTTCTGAACCCTCTGTCACTGAGACTGTCTTTTTGCTATCTTCACATGTGAATGACAACTTAGCAGGGCTACATCCTTGTATTATAGCCTTTTCTCCCTAAAAATTCATTGTGTGCTTACTACATATTGCAAAGAAAAAAATTTCAGGCCAGCCTAATATTGTTCCTTGATGGAGAGGCCAGTTTCTTTGCTTTTTCTGCCTAGAGCCTTATGGGCTTTATTTGAGCCTGTTAATGGGGCACTTTCATAGAATATGTAGATTTTGCTCTGTTGATGGAGATTTACTTGGAACATAGTTGAGTTGGCCTTTTAAACTAAGTTATAATGTCTTTAACTAGATTCAACAAGTTTTATTCAATTCTGTCACTCACCATGGCCTCTGTTACATGTTTCTAGTTACATCTTTGGGAATAACTGTAATTCTTAACATAATTTCTTCATTCCCCGGGCTCCACATCTGCCAAATTTCATTATTTTTTAAATCTCTTATCATTTTTTGTTGAGTTTCAGATCATCTTCCTTTAAAAAAGTTTGTGGTCAAATCTACAGTTTTCTATATTTCCAGTTCATTTTCCATTTGATGCCAGGTGAACCCTCTTCTGAAACAAGAGCATGGATATTCCTGTCCTGGTTTAGTTCCCAGTGACACCGAATATGTGTATCTCATGAAGATGGTTTCTTCCCATACCACCTCAGACTTCATTTGACAAGACCATACACCATGTGTCACTAGAGATATTTTGGCTTCCACTTCCGCTGACAGACCTGCCTGGGGATGGTGCCAGCAAATGTACAACATCCATCTCTGGGGCCTTCATTTGCAGCCCAATTTTTTGTTGCAAATTTTGTTTCCCCAACATGCAAAGAAAGACAAGTACTCACTGGGGCTACCTCAATAAGTGCTACTTTGAAGCAGAGGAACAGTTCCCCGGTTTTTGGGTAAATAAAGATTTTGTTTTATGAAGTAGAAAGTAATATTTGGAGGACTAATGGCTTTTTGGCCTCATTTTAGGCAGATAAATTTTCCGTTTCTTATGGCTAAACAATTAGAAGAAAAAAACCTGTGTTTCTCAATCCAGATCCATTGGCCTAATAACTAATGAAATTCCTCCATAAAGTTGATTCTAGTTTTCAGTGCTATTGTGTATTGTGTTTGTTTTTGCTTTCAAAGATATTTTAGTAGGAATTTGGATTACTCCATTTTAGGGACTTCTAACCAGGCTCTGTTTTAACTGAAAGCTGGTGGTACTGTGACAGAAGCTTTAAAGATGTGTGATAATAGCTTGAAATCCATTCTGCAGTTGCACAGTTTAGTTCATATACAATTTTTATTGACATGAAACGGGTTAGTTTCTAACAAAATAAAAGTCCATAATTTGGACTAGAGGTTTCTAAAATTGGAATTAATCTTATTTCTCTCCTGATATTATATTTCAGAACTACACTTTCACTTTCATAGTTAATCTGGTAAAGTCCGAAAAAAATATTTTTATAAATTCAAAATATCATTAAATTCCAACTATGAAAATTTTAGCACCTAATATAATAAGTTAACGCTATAACTGGGTAGGAGAGTGAGTTGCTTGCTTAAATTAAGACTTGTATTCAACTTGCACAAGACAGATGCATTAATATGGTGCAATGTGGTTATTTAAATTTTAAAAAATAACCAATAGAAAATAAAATTAAAAATTTATTTTCTTTGCTACATTAGCCACATTTGAAATGTTCAGTAGCCACATGTGGTTTGTGGCTACCATACTGAACTGCACACATAAAGACCATTTCTGTCATGGCAGAAAGTTTTATCAGACAGTGCTGTTCTAGACAACAATGTCTTTAAATTTGCATTTGCGGATAAACCAAATCCTCTTGGAATTAATGCATTGCATTTTGAGAGGACTACTTAAAACTAAGGTTATGGACTCTATAGCTTTAGCTGAATATCCGTTTTAAATAACCTTTTAATTTTAGAATAAATAAAATAATATTTATTACTTTTAAATTTACAGCAAAATGGAAAAGGTAGTAAAGACTTCTCATGTAACCTGCATCTAAAATTCCTAGTCAAGTCAATAAGCCAGAGAATCAGTCTTTACCCAATCATACCATTCATATTTAAACTGATTATTGATATAGTTGGATTAATATCTATCATACTTATGTTTGTTTTCTGATTGTTGCATTTGCTCTTTGTTTTCTCTCCCTGTCCTCTGTCTTTTTCTGGTTTTAATAGAACATTTTGTATGATTCCATTTTACTCCTTTCTCAGCATATAAATGACTTCTTTTAAAAACATCTTAAGTGGTTGATGTATAGTTTATAATACACATTGTTAACTAATCTAAGTCCACCTTTGAATAACTCTCACTATACCCTGTCATATGTGGGTAGAGTTACCTTGTAACAGAATATCCTGAATTCCTTCTGTCTCTTGCGACATTGCTGTGATTCATTTTGCTTATCTATATGTTATAACCATCCAATGTACTGTTATGATTATTGCTTTAAAGAAAGAGATGTTTTAGATCAACTAAAAATAAGAAAAACAAAAGATTTTATCTTACTTTCATTCATTCCTTCCTCAGAGCATTTTCTTTCTTGATGTAGACCCTGACTTATATCATTTTCCGCCATCTGAATAACTTCTTTTAACATTTCTTGAAGGGCATGTCTGCTGGTGATGAATTCCCTCAGTTTTTGTTTGTCTGAAGGAGTCTTTCTTTTTTTTTTTTTTTTTTTTTTTTTTTCTTTTGACACAGTCTTGCTCTGTCCACCAGGCTAGAGTGTAATGGCACAATCTTGGCTCACTGCAACTTCCACCTCCTGCCAATTATCTCAGCACCATTTATTGAATAGGGAGTGTTTTCCCTATTGCTTGTTTTTGTTGGCCTTGTTGAAGTCAGATGATTGTAGACATGCAGCTTTATTTCTGAGTCTTCTATTCTGTTCCACTGATCTATGTGTCTAATTTTGTACCACTACCATGCTGTTTTGGCTACTGTAGCTTTATAGTATAGTTTGAAGTTGAGTAGTGTGCCTCTGGTTTTGTTCTTTTTGCTTAGGATTGCTTTGGCTATTTGGGCTCATTTTTGGTTTTATATGAATTTTAAAATGGTTTTACCTAATTTTGTGAAGAATGATATTGGTAGTTTGATAGGAATAGCATTGATCTGTAAATTGCTTTGAGCAGTATGGACATTTGTACAATATTGATTCTTCTCATCCATGAGCATTGTTTTTCCATTTGTTTCATCTCTGATTTCTTTCAGTAGTGTTTTGTAGCTCTCATTGCAGACATTTTGTATTCCTAGATATTTCATTTTCTTTGTGGCTTTTTCTTTCTTTTTTTTTTTTTTAGATGTGTCACCCAGGCTGGCACATCTCAGCTCACTGCAAGCTCTGCCTCCTGGGTTCACGCCATTCTCCTGCCTCAGCCTCCTGAATAGCTTGGACTACAGGAACCCACCACGCCAATTTTTTTTTCTGTTTGTTTGTTTTAGTAGAGATGGGGTTTCACCGTGTTAGCCAGGATGGTCTTGATCTCCTGATCTCATGATCTGCCCGCCTCTGCCTCCCAAAGTGCTGGGATTACAGGTGTGAGCCACCATGCCCGGCCCCTTCTTGTGGCTTAAGTGAGATTGTTTTCTTAAGTTCACTCTTAGCCTGGACATTGTTAATGTATGGAAATGCTACTGATCTTTATACATTGATTTTGTATCCTGAAACTTTACTAAAGTCATTTATCAGCTCTTGGCAGAGTCTTTTGGGTTTTACTAGGTATAGAATCATATTGTCAGTGAAGAGAGATAGTTTGACTTCTTTTCCTGTTTGGATGCCTTTTCTTTCTTCCTCTTGCAATTGCTTTGGCTAGGACTTCCAGTACTATATTGAATAGGAGCAGTGAGAGAGGACATCTTTGTCTTGTTTCAGTTCTTTAGGGGAATGGTTCGCGTTTTTGTGCATTCAGCAGGATACTAGCTAAGGTTTGTCATAGATGGCTCTTTTTATTTTGAAGTATGTTTCCTCAATGCCTAGGAATATACCTCTTGAGGGTTTTTTACATAAAGCAATGTTGAATTTTAATAAAAGCTTTTTCGACATCTATTTAGATGATCCTAAGGCTTGTGCTTTTAATTCTGTTTATGTGATCAGTCACATTTATTGATTTCTGTATGTTGAACCAGCCTTACATCCCAGGGAAGAAGCCTGCTTGATTGTGATGTATTAACTTTTTGATGTGCTGCTGGATTTGGTTTGCTAATATCTTGTTAAGGATTATTGCATCTATGTTCATTAAGGATAATGGCCTGAGGTTTTCTTTTTTATTGTGTCTCTGCCACATTTTTGTATCAGGCTGATGCTGGCTTCATAGAATGAGTTAGGGAGGAGCCCCTTCTCTTCAATTTGTTTGGAATAGTTTCAGTAGGATTGGTGTCAGTTCTTTGTATGTCTGGTAGATTCCAGCAGTGAGTCCACCTGGTCCAAGGCTTTTTTCGGTCAGTAGGTTCTTTTTTACTAATTTAATTTCAGAAATTGATATTGGTCTGTTCAAGGGTCTGATTTATTCATGATTCAATCTTGGGAGATTATGTGTTTCCATGAAGTTATCTATTTCCTCTCAATTTTCTAATTTTTGTGCATAGAGTTGTTTGTAGTAGTCTCTGAGGGTTATTTTTTAAAATTTCTGTGAGATCAGTTGTAGTATCACCTTTGTCATTTCTGATTGTGCTTACTTGAATTTTCTCTTTTTTTTCCTTTGTTAATTTGATTAGTAGTCTACCTTATTTATTCACTTGTAGAGCAAAGTCTTGGTTTTATTTATCTTTCATATGGATTTTTGCATTTCAGTTTTCATTAAGTTTTTCTCTAATTTCAGTTATTTATTTTCTCCTACTGGCTTTGGGTTGTTCTTTTTTAGTTCTTTTAGGTGCAAAGTTTGATTGTTAATAAGAGATCTTTCTAACTTCTTGATGAAGGCATTTAGCACTACAAACTTTCCTCTTAATACTGCTTTGACTGTATCCCAGAGATTTTGTAAGTTGTATCCCCATTTTCATAGATTTCAAAGAATTTTTTTATTCCTGCCTTAATTTTGATGTTCATCCAGGAGTTATACAGGAGTAAGTTGTTTACTTTCCATGTGCTTATGTAGTCTTGAGAGATCTTCTTAATATTGATTTTATTTGTATTGCACTGTGGTCTGAGAATGTTCTTGGTATTATTTCAATTTTTTTCAATTTATTGAGACTTTATTACTGAGCATGTGGTTGATCCTAGAATAAGTTGCATGTGCAGATGAGAAGAATGTATATTATATGGTTGTTTGATGGAATGTTCTGTAGATGTCCATTAGGTCCAATTAGTCAAGTGTCAAGTTTAAGTCCAGAGTCTGTGAGTTTTCTGCCTCAATGATCCATCTAATGTTGCCAGTGGGGTATAGAAATCTCTCACTATTATTGTTTGGTTGTCTAAGTCCTTTTGTAGATCAAGAAGATTTGTTTTATGAGCCTGTTGCTCTAACGTTGGGAACCTATATATTAGAATAGTTGAGGCTTCTTGTTGGATTGTACCCATTATCATATGTCATGACCTTCATTGTCTTCCTTAATTTTTATTGGTTTAAATTCTGTCTTATCTGATAATAAGGATAGTACTTCCTACTCTTTTTTGTTTTCTGTTTGCATGGTAGATTTTTTCTATCCTTTTACTTTGAGCATGTGTGTTTTGCTATGTAAGATGAGTCTCTTAAAGACAACAGATGGTTGGCTCTTTTCTTTTTATCCAGCTTGCTACTCTGTGTCTTTTAAGTGGGGCATTTAGCCCATTTATATTCAAGGTTAGTAATGATATGTTTGATTTTGATCCTGTAATTGTGTTGTTAGCTGGTTGTTATGTAGACTTGATTGTGCAGTTGATTTATAGTGCCTGTGTGCTATGTGCTTAAGTGTTTTTGTGGTAGCAGTTGTCATTTTTTCAATTGCCTGTTTAGCACTCCTTTAAGGACCTCTTGTAAGGGTGGTCTAGTTGAAATGTATTCTCTCAGCGTTTGTTTGTCTGAGAAGGATTTTATTTCCCCTTCACTTATAAGGCTTCATTTGGGATGATATCAAATTCTTGGTTGGAATTTCTTTTCTTTCAGGATGCTGAAAATAGGCACCCCAATCTCTTCTGGCTTATATGGTTTCAGCTGAGAAGTTTGCTGCTAGCCTGATGGGGTTCCCTCTATACATAACTTGCCCCTTCTCTGTAGCTGCCTTTAAGATTTTGACTTTTGCATTGACCTTGGTGAATCTGATGACGATGTGCCTTGGGGATGGTCGTCTTTTATTGTATTTTCCAGGGGTTTCTGTATTTCTTAGATTTACATGCCAGCCTTTCTAGCAAGATTAGGAAAATTTTTATGAACTACATCTTCAAAAATATTTTTCAAGTTGCTTTTTCCCTTTCCTTCTCTCTCAGGAATGCCAGTGTGATATAGATTTGGTCTCTTTACATAATCCCATATTTTTGGATCTTTTATTTTTAAAAATTCTTTTTTCTTTATTTTTGTGTGACTGAGTTGATTTGAAGAACTGGTATTTGAGCTCTGAGATTCTTTCCTCAGATAGGTTTATTCTGCTATTAATACTTCTTTTTTTTTCTGGAGACAGGGTAGACAGGGTCTTGCTCTGTCACCCAGGCTGGAGTGTAGCAGTGTGATCTTGGCTTACTGCGGCCTCCGACCCCTGGGCTCAAGCAATCCTCCCACCTCAGTCTCCTGAGTAGCTGGGACCACAGACATGCAGCACCATACCCAGCTATTTTTTTGTATTTATAGTAGAGACAGGATCTTGCCATGTTGCCCAGATTGGTCTTGAACTCCTGACTTCAAGTGATCCACCTGCCTCAGCCTCCCAAAGTGCTGAGATTACAGGCATGAGCCACCCACTGCACTGGCCTGCTGTTAATATTAATACTTCTGATCATATTATGCAATTCTTGTGAATTTTTCAGCTTAAAAAGTTTAATTTGTGTCTTTCTTAAAATGGCTATTTCATCTTTCAGCTCTTGAATTGCTTGGCTTCCTTGGAATGACTTTCAACATTCTCTCAGTTCTTGATAAGCTTCCTTGCCATTTGTATTCTGAATTTCATGTCTGTCGTTTCAGACATTTCAGACTGGTTAAGAACCATTGCTGGGGACCCAGTGGGCTCATTTGGAGGTTATGGGACACTGTAGCTTTTTGAAATGCCAGAGTTCTTCCACTGATTCCTTCTCATCTGGGAGGGTTGGTGTCCTTTAACTGTGTTTTAAATTGAGTTTAGTCCATTGGCTTCATTTGTAGAAGTTTTCAGAGGGCTAAGCATCTGTACTGGATCTTTGTTGTTGAATTCTTGCCCTTGATTTTGCAGGAAGCAGAGTTAGGCAAGAATTTCCTGATGTTGTAGTTTTGGCTGTGATCCAATAGAAGACAGTTGAGAACAATGGACTGTACATAAGCACTTACTCAACTTCATGGCGTCTATGTGTATCCTCGCATTTGCAGCTGTGCTCCCTTCCCCAGAAGAAATTCGGGGCTGGGAACAAGCTTTATCATTCAGCACCCTATGCAGGGTTCCCAGCTTCCTCCATCTTCAACCTCAACATCTGCATCTTTTCCCCATCCACATTCAGCATTTTGTCTCCAAAGACCTGTTAAATTATGTTGGTTTAAATCCCAGTCTCTCTCCATGGGGGCAGCACTTCCTGGTTGCATCTAGTCAGCTCTTTTGCCTGTTTTTGCCTGATTACAGTCTTTGAAAAGGAAAAACAGAATTAGTAAAAGATGGGATGATGGGTCAGGTATCACTGTATAGGTACCTTTACAGAGGGTATTGAGTGGTTACCACTGATCTATGCTAGTCCAGTTCTTACGATATGTTATATTATGTATGGAGTTTTCAGCTTTCTTCAAAGAATAGTCTTTTGGGCCAGCAGGACCATCAGGGACAGGGGGCTTAAAGATACTAACAGAGATTCTGTGGCACTAATTCATGGTAGGGTTGGATGGTCAGTCTTTCTTCTTTTTTTTTTTTTGTTTTTTTTTTTTTTAATTGGTGTACATGATTTACTTTCAGTTTATTTTAGAAATAAGATATTAGGTATATTTAGGAGGCAATATTAGTGAGTGTAGGTTTAGCAAAGATTTCCTAAACCTGACAGAAAAAGCACAAGTCATAGAAGAAAAATCAATCAATTGAACTTTATCAAAGTTAAAATATTTGCTTTTTAAAAGATTGTTGAAAAATGAAAGGGCAAACTACAGAGTTGGAGAAAATAATTCGCAAAACACACATTTGACAATTTTATATATATATCTCCTTTGTGTGACATGTGTGATATATTTGTATAATGGCATACTACTCTTACAACTTAATAAGAAGACAAACAACTCAATTAAAACTTGGACAAAAAATGTGAAGTGATACTTCTCTAAAGAAAATACACTGATGACAAATGAGCACATGTAAAGATGCTCTTTATCATTATCATGAGGAAAATACAGATTAAACCCCAATGAGATATTACAGCATTCCCATTAGAATGATTAAAATGAAAAAGACTGACCATACTAAGTATTGCCATGAATGTAGGGGACCTGGCGTTTTCATACATTGCCACTGTAGTGTAAAATGGCAGTAATTTTAATGGCTAATTTTATGTGTTACCTTAACTGGGCTAAGGATGCCCAGATTACTGGTAAAACATTATTTCTGGGTGTGTCTGTATGAGGTTCTCCAGAAGATATTAACATTTGAATAAGTAGACTGAGTAAAAAAGATCTTCCCTCACTAAAGTGGGCTCAAATAGGAATAAAAGGCAGAAGAAGCACGAGCAAGGACATCCATCTTCTCCTTCTCTTGGACATCAAAGCTTCCTGGTTTTCAGTCCTTTGGACTGTGGGTCTTATACCAGCAGGACTCGTCTGCCCTTCTGCCAGTGGTTCTCAGGCCTTTGACTTCAGACTGGGACTTATTCCATTGGCTCCCATGGTTCTCAGGCCTTTGGACTTGGACTGAATTATACCACTGGCTTTCCTGGTTCTCCAGCCTAAAGAAGGCAGATGGTGGGACTTTTTGACTCCCATAATCATGAGTGTATTTCCATAATCTTTCTTTCTCCCTCTTTCTTTGGAGAACTCTAATACAAATGAAACAGTTCACTAAATAGTTAATAATGAAATTATTAATAATGACCCAGCCATTTCACTTCTCAATATTTACCCGAGACACGAAAATATTATCTCAATTCAAACACTATACAGGACTATTCATAGCAGCTTTATTTGTAATAGTCAAAACTAGAAACAATCCAAATATTCATCAATAGGTGAATGTGTATATAACATGTGATATATCCATATAATAGAATACTGCTCAGCAGTAAAAAGGAATGAACTATTGATATATGCAACGACATGGATGGGTCTCATAGTACATATTCTATAACTATTTGCATAAATTCTAGAAAATGCCAGTGAATCTAAAATTACAGAAAGTAGACAATCAGTGCTTGCCAGCGGATGAGGTAAGGAGAGGAGGTGTGGCAGGGAGGAGTTATAAAAAGAGAAGAAGAAATTCTAGGGAGTGATGGATATGTTCATTAACGTGTGGTGACAGTTTCAAAGGTGTATACTTTTGTCGAAATTTATCAAATTGCATACCTTAAATATATGCATTTTATTGTATATAAATTATAATGCCAATAAAGTTATAAAGAGAGAAAAATAAATAAATGTACTTACAAGTAAAGAAATAAAATAGCTGTAAATCTGACATATCAGTTATTCATCATCACTAATCATTAGGTAAATGCAAATTGAAACCACAGTGAGATGCCACTTCATACCCACAGATGAAGGATGGCTATTACTAAAAAATGAAATGTAAGAAATATCAGTGAGGATGTGGAGAAACTGGAATCCTTATGCATTGCTGGTGGGAATGTAAAATGGTACACCTGCTATGGAAAACAGTATGGTGGTTCCTCAACAATTAAGCATAGATTACCATATGATCTACTAATTCCACTTCTGGGTATATACACAAAAGAACTGAAAGCAGGGACTTGAACAAATATTTGTGCACCACTATTTATAGTAACATTATGCACAATAACCAAAATGTATAAACAAACCAAATGTCCACTGAAGGATGAATGGATAAACCAAATGTTTTCTATACATAAAATGGAATGTTATTCAGCTTTAAAAAGGAATGGAATTCTGATGCCTGCTGCGGCATGGATGAAACTTGAGAAGATTATACTAAGTAAATGAGACAGGCACAGAAGACAAACACTGTATGATTCTACTTCTCTGAGGTGCCTAAAATAGTCAAATTTATAGAGAAATAAAGTAGTTTAGGAGAAGAAAAACTTTCCCTCTATCCTTTTAGGTCCTCTATCTGGGCACACTCATCTAATTGAAAACAGACAGATGAATAATAGAAAAGGCATGCAAATTTTAATATTTTTACATGTGCAGGAACTTCACAGAAAAGAAGTGAAAACCCAAAGAAGTGGTTAGACACAAAGGTTTATGTACCATTTTACCAAAGGGCGATAGGCTGTGGAGAAGTAACTAGAAAAGGAAAAGAACATTGGGTTTCTAAGGATGGTAAATTGTCGGAAGGTACTAGGAAATGTATGGTAGATACAGAATGTTTAGTAAGGTTTGTTATGCAGTCTCATCTCAGTGCTGTTTCTGGTCTTCCTGGTACAGGACACGGGAACACCTTTACAAATAGGAACTTATGTCACCTTTACAAAGGGAAATGTATGCCTTGCTTTTAGCCAGAAAGGGAAGGGCAGAAAGTGAATTATTATGTAGTAAGGGCAGAGTTACTTTGGGGGAAGATGAAAAATTTGTGGAGATGCATAATGGTGATAGTTGCACAACTATGTGAATGTACTTAATACCACTCAACTGTATATCTAAAAATGGTTAATATGATTTAAAAATAATTTTTTTGAGACAGAGTCTCCTTCTGTCATCCAGGCTGGTGAGACCTCTGCTCATGGAAACCTCCTCCCCAGAGGTTCAAGTGATTCTCCTGCCTCAGCCTTCTGAGTAGCTGGGATTACGGGCACCCACCACCACACCTAACTAATTTTTGTATTTTCAGTAGAGACAGGGTTTTGCCATATTGGCCAGGCTGGTCTTGAACTCCTGACCTCAAGTGATCTGCCCACCTTGGCCTCCCAAAGTGCTGGGATTACAGGCGTGAGCCACCGCACCCGGCCTAAAATGATTTTATATTATGTATATTTTACCACAATAAAAATATTGAAAACATATTCGGATATGTCCAACAGAATCCCTAAGGAGCAAACAAATTTTTTGTGTATCTAAACTAAAGAAGTGTTGTAATAAGAAGTAAAAATGTACCCTGGGAAAACAAGCTGTGTTCCTCTGGGGAAGGAATTTTCTGAAAGGCTGTGATACAGGCTGACCATAGTTGAAGAGGTAGGCACAGAACACTTTAGATATCATCTCAATCTAGAGGCATGTGAATTATATGTTAAAGAATGGAGAGGGAGATTCCTATTTAAAAGGAGGCTTTGGGCCAGGCATGGTGGCTCACGCCTGTAATCCCAGCACTTTGGTAGGCCGAGGTGGGCGGATCACCTGAGGTCAGGAGTTCGAGACCAGTCTGGCGAACATGGTGAAACCCCATCTCTACTGAAAAATACAAAAATTAGCTGGGTGTGGTGGCGTGCACTGTAATCCCAGCTATTCAGGAGGCTGAGGCAGGAGAATTGCTGGAACTCAGGAGGTGGAGGTTGCAGTGCGCCGAGATAGCAGCATTGCACTCCAGCCCGGGCTGACAACAGTGAGAGAAACGAAGGAAGGGAGGGAGGAAGGGAGGGGGAGGAGGGGAGGGGAGGGGAGGGGAGGGAGGAGGGGAAAGGAAGGGAGGGGAGGGGAGGGGAGGGGAGGGGAGGGGAGGGAAGGGAAGGAAGGGAAGGGAAGGGAAGGGAAGGGAAGGGAAGGGAAGGGAAGGGGAGGGGAGGGGAGGGGAGGGAGGGGAGGGGAGGGGAGGGGAGGGAAGGGGAGGGGAGGAAGGTGGGGGAGGAAGGTAGGCAGGCAGGCAGGCAGGCAGGCTTTCCTAGCTGTTTGCCCTTCCAGCTTAGGGCACATCTTAAAGTAGCACTCCTACTGTTCTGGCTGGTCCATAGCTGAGTTCCTAATCCCTTGACCTGCAAATGGCTCCATTCACCTGTTCTTCTGGAGCCTTAGTTTCCATATTTTTCATGCAACCATGACAATATCTGTTGTCCTACAACTTTATAGTGCCATTTGAAGATGGGCTAAAATTAAATAAGCCTACAAATTGCCTTTAGTTTCTGGGACTAAATGGTGTTATTTCTGCTCAGCCCATGTGAGTGTAGCATCCGTCTTCAGAGTCCTGCTGCTTTTTGCTACACAGTGTGTCGAAGGAACAGTGACAAATGACCCAGACTATATTTATCAGGAATTAGGGCTAAAGGCTTTCTCATTTAGAGTTGTCCCATCTCTATAATCTTTTTTTTTTTTTAAAGCACCCTAAAAGCAATTTACATAAGGAAGGAAATATAGTAAAGTTGCCATAGCTAAGACCTTCTTGATTTCCTTCCTTGTTCATACTTTCCTTCTACTCCTTGCATCATTTCATTAATATGAAAGAAACAGACGAGTTTTCTGGAATATTCTGCCAGTTTTTGTTGAAGGTTAAAACATACTATTGTATTTGTGATTAATATAAGAAAGGTAATGTGTTTTCTTCTTTCTAGGTTACTTTTTCTTATGTTTTTAACGGAGACTAACTTTAGATTACCCATAATTCAAGAAATATCTATTCTCAACATCCCACATCACTCTATGTTCTTTGCTAGGTTATTGGGCTCCTGCTGTGCAATTTAGATCATTCTTTGTCATTATTTTCTCAAGGGTTTTCAAATTTCTCTCTTTGAGTATTATAGCAACGCACACTTATCCCCTGCAGCCCGTTGGGTGGCAGGCAGCTTTGCTACCTCATGTGGCTAGGTGATTTCACAGAGGTGGCAGTGATAATTCACAGAGAAGTAAACAGGAAGCACCTTAAATTCAGGGTTCTGGAATGTTGCTCCTGTTGCTGGTCTTCTGGAAATGTTGTGCATTTTTTCTTTTTAAAACTTAGGGTTTCTGGAGAAATAATTTGTTCCATCCTACATTAAATGAGAATTAGAAAGATATACTCAGTCAAATCAGCGACTTGCTGGAGTAGAGTCCATGGCCTGAAACTCCCTTGCTGGAAAGATGGCTCTGGAGTATGTGAGCTGGATTCAGGAGGCAGATAACAGCCAGAGACAGCAGAGTATCATGGCAGCTGAGTTGAACACCATGGGAATAGCTTGAAAGAATAAGCAATGGCAGCACAGAAAAGCAGCTGCCAGGCAGCGAAGTTCAGAGAGCATACAAGTCACAGGAGAGAGGTGTCACAGATTAGAATAGAGAGCTTACAGAAGAAAAAGAAAGCATGTCACAGGGAATTATGGTTGGGAAAGCAAAGATCTTGTATTGTAAAAATAAAAAGAAAATTATATATCTCTGAAGGTGCTTGTAAACAATTTATAATAATAGAAAAAATGAACAGAAAAAGAAAAAACAGCATTATTGAATAAAGAGAAGGGGATTGAACCAATGACTCTGTCAAATCTAATTTTGAATGTATCCTTCCCTTTAAGAAGGGCTTGGAAGATGAAAGGTAAATTCAAATTATATAATATATTTATTTGCTACTAACATGAAGTTTCTTGAGCCATTTAATAATCTCATTCAGCCACCCATGAAACCCTTATTCTCCTGCAAATGATTATCCATGTTATGAGTTGGTTTTCAAGGCTCCTAACAAAGACTGCCTACAAAAACATATCTTTAACCCTGTAGCCCTTGTCCCAGATTCTGATGGTCTGTCTCTATTTGGGTTACTGGATTGATGGTCCAGGAAAGAGTGCAGGAATGTGCATGTATCTTGTTTTCATAACAAAAATAACCATAATTTTAAAAAAATATTTTGATACTTCCTTTCTACCGAATTAGTGATTTTGAAAGTTGTCTTTCCTGGACTTTTGTTAGTGAAGGAGACAAAGGCATTGGGATAGAAACTCATGCTGAGTATAAGTTTGCCTGTCCTTGAAGATCTTGTGGATCTACTTTATACCATCTGGTCTCTGAAAATATGATGATACCTAGTACATGTGAAGGATATTTTCAAAATGGTTTGGTTCATAAAACTGTCAGTTGATTTCATACATCTAATTGAAACATTTTCCATCGAAAATAGGGCAATTTACAGAATTGTCTCTCTGGTTTATTTACATTGCATATTCCCATAAAGCAGCAGGTTTGCAATAAAGCATTTGACACCCCATGGTATTTTGAAAGAAACAATATACAATCTGGCACAAGTTAGCACCAGTGTGAAATGGCAGACTGGGGGATATCTTAAACAGCAGCAACTTTCAAAACTAAATGAAGTGTCATCTTAAGGAGTCTGCTGTTAATGCAATTTAAATTACTCACCTGAAATTAATATTCTGCTGAGGGAAATAAAGCAATTTAAAAGACCACATAATTTCCGATCACATTAATGACATTATGTGGTCACGGACTGTTCCCTTATCTAATATAGAAACACTCCAGTTTCTTTTAACACTAAACATATTTTTCCATTTTAATTACTTGGCTTCTAAAAAAAAAAAGATCCACTCATTCCGGGCAGATGGTTAACAATTTGAGATTTATGATTTGCTTCATTGGAATTAGGTAAACATGACCTTGACATACTTATTATTGTTCCTAATATTCATTCCTATAGAGGAGGGTGGAAATCAAAGAACTATAACCTACCATGTGAATTCTCCAAGCCCTTCAACCCCTAAAGAGGCTAATTTCATTTTTTTCCCCTCTGGAGCTAGAGGCAGTTTGATACTTGTACCATTTTACTTCTTCCCATTTTGGTACATGAAAATACTAAAGGAAGAAAGCAGTTTTTATAACTGCCTAGCTCTCTTGATGAAAGAAGAAGATAGATTCTGATTTCCTTCTCCCTCTCTCTTTTTTTTTTTTTTTTAAGGACTCTTGCTCTGTCACCCAGGCTATAGTGCAGTGGCACAGTCTTGGCTCACTGCAACCTCTGCCTCCTGGGTTCAAGTGATTCTCCTGCCTCAGTCTCCCGAGTAGCTGGGAATATAGGCATGTGCCACCCTGCTAATTTTTGTATTTTAGTAGAGACAGGGTTTCACTATGTTGGTCAGGCTGGTCTCGAACTCCTGACCTCGTAATTCACCCACCTTGGCCTCTCAAAGTGCTGGGATTACAGGCATGAGCCACCATGCCCGGCCCATTGTGATTTCTTTCTAGGTGAGACAGAGATTTGAGTTTCCAGGCTGTTGGCTTGATTTCCTGTATATACGGATAGATCAAGCCAATAAAGATATTTTTCTCCAAAAATTTCAGAAGGATTAAAATTATATAAGCTTTAAGTTAAAATTAAAACTTTAAAAATGTTTAAATAAAATGTAGAGAAAATATCACACTTATGTATACATCACTGAAATTAAATATATATTAACAATTTCCTCCCTCCCTCCCTCCTTCCTTCCCTGTTTCTCTCTCTCTCTCTCCTTCTCTGCCTTAAAAAAGATTTGCAACAATAGCTAAATCTTTTTCCCTAGGTGTTAACCACACTTTTGAAGTTCATGTATATTATTCCTATGCATGTTTTCTACTGTCTACATATGCATGTATCCATGAATGAAATAGATACCATTTGAGTATTTTTTAAAAATATATATAAATAAACTTGTTTTGCTTTACTTTGAACATTTTGAAATTTATTCATGATATATGTTGAGCAAGTTATTAATGAATGTATAATATTCCATCCTTTCTATATAATTGACTATTTTATTCATTCCCCTAATAGGAGGCACTTCAGATAAGAAATAGACATGGAAAATTTATATGGAGGTGATACTTGTGTTAAATCCTGAAGGAGGTCGGTGGAGATTTTCTAAAGAGATGTAAACATTCCAAAAAGAAGGATTTAAAAAAAGGCTTAGAGCTGAGTCCTGGAAAACTTTCAATAGCATGTAAACAGATGTGGATGAAACTTAGTATCACAGGTTCTTATTAATAAAATGACTAGTAACATTGATACGCAACTTCAAAGGGATATTATTGAGTTGGTGCAAAAGTAATTGTGGTTTTTCTCATTGAAAGTAATAAAAATTGTTGAATAATATCTTAATTGAAATAATTCTTGGAATAGCTTTTAATAACCCCAAACAATAAAGCTATGATACAGACCTACTTACGGATACCAACATACCAGTCATGTTTGGTGAAAGATGTTTACTAGGAGCTTCTCTTATGTGACTAAAAGTAGAAATTTCCAGGAAATGAGACTGACATAAATTCCTTCAGGTCTACTTCCAGGAGAGAGA
This sequence comes from Macaca thibetana thibetana, assembly GCF_024542745.1. Lineage (NCBI taxonomy): Eukaryota > Metazoa > Chordata > Mammalia > Primates > Cercopithecidae > Macaca > Macaca thibetana. Next base: position 58,618,172 of record NC_065581.1, on the reverse strand, counting down.
CCAAAAGTAAGCCTACCATAAATTTCCTGGGGTAGCAGGGAGCTTCAGGGTCTTAAAGAAGTTGGAAAGATGACTCTCACCTGCATAATACTTATCCCAAACTTTCTCATCTCCCATTTGTTCTCCTAAAAACCCATCTGCCATCCTAAAGAAACCTATTTGCTATTCAGACAGAAGACTTTTCTCCCACCTCCCTTTTCCTCTAAATTGGGAATGTAAGTCTCTAACTTTACCCATTTAAAGAGCTGGCTACTTCTTTTGTTAATTTCATTTTACATATGAATAAACTTTTTCTCTTGTTAATTGGCCTTTTTTTCAATTTAACAGGACGCTCAACCTAAGAGGGCAGAGGAAAAATTTTTCCTCCTGGATATATTTATTCATAAATGGTGATTCAGGAAGACAGGATCATTCATGTAATATTGTGTTGAGAGAAATGTACATACCCTTCATTGTGAGTCAGAAGCAAAGGGCTTATTATTATGTCAAACTGGTAACAAGCAAAGTAACATATTTATTAGATTATTCCAAAATGTCCCCTGATGGTATATATTGGAGACCCTATCAGGACAATAACCACTTTTAAACAAATACCCATACAATAATAATGGGCAAAGAATAGTATGACAAATTTAAATGTACTAAGACATTCTTATACTGTGAAAGTGAATGTATACTCTGCTGTCCTGTATGACCCTGTTTAGAGTGCTTAATGCCAGAATTAATTCAATATTAGTGTTGACTACTAGAATTATTGTGGTCAGATTCAAAGGTAGCACAAATACAAATCATTTAGAACCACTGTTTGTTTTCATTGGCTAGGCTACTTAAAATTAGATAAAAATCTTAGTAGGACCTTTTGATAGTTGTATTCTAGTATAACTAAGATTTCTATTGAATGATATATTTCCTTTCAGTTTAAATACTAGCATTTGAAATATTACTGAATTTAATCAATGCCCAGTTTTATTATATGTCAATTATGTGTATAGATTGATTGCTTATTTTATTATACACATACATAGCACAGATAGATTTGAATTTGTTTTTGCTGTAGCAAAATTTTAATTTATATATGCTACAAAATGATTCCTCTTTTGGATTTGGGAGTTTTAATAGTTTATTCTTATTCATGACTCATTTATGTATGGAAGCATAATTAGCCTTATATGTTTAGGTCTCCGACATCTTAAAATAATGGCAATAATTTTTATGTGTTGTTACAACAATAACCATTTAAAATAAAAACTCAAACTTAAAAAATATTTATACAGATGTGGTTTTTTCTGAGAAAATATTAATTTTTCTTAAACGTATCTATTACTTGACTTTAGGAAAAAACAGGGTCAACTATGTGCCCCATAGCAGAGCTCTTTTTTTTTTTTTTTCTTTTTTTTGAAGGATTCAGGATTTTTGTGGTATTAGAAGAGGAAAATAACATATTTCTTTTAATTTTTAATTGAGAAATATAAGTCTCTCAACTGATATATATGTGACATGGACTAATACAGATACATTTTCCTAGCATATCAGAGTCTCACTATTTCAATGTTAATCTGATTTCTGAAGAAAAAAGGACATATATTTAGAAGAGTTATTTAAATTGACGTGTTATTTTATTTTTTTAACATGATTTCTTTTTTTTTTTAGTTTTTATTTTAGATTCAGGGGTACATGGGCAGTTTTGTACATGGGTAAATTGCGTGTTGCCAAGGATTGGTGTACAAATGATCCCATCACCCAGGTAGTGAGTAGATCTCTTTTAGAATGTAAAATTCAATAACACAACTGATTTCATAAAGCACACTTCAGGCCATTTTTGTCTTTGTTTTTGTATTGTGGTAAACGATATACTTTGGATGTGTGTCCCTGCCCAAATCTAATACTGAATTGTAATCCCCAATGTTGGAGGTGGGACCTGGTGGGAGGTCACTGGATCATGGGACTGGATTTCTCATGAATGGTTTAGCACCGTCCTCCTGGTGCTGTCCTGGTGATAGTGAGTGAATTTCTCATAAGATCTAGTTGTTTAAAAAGTGTGGCATCTCCCCTGCTCATCTCCCCTGCTCTCTCTCTTGCTCCTGCTCTGGCCATGTAAACTGCCTCCTCCCACTTCATCTTCTGCCATGATTGTAAGCTTCCTGAGGCCTCCCCAGAAGCTGAGCAGATGCCAGCATCATGCTTCCTATACAGCCTGCAGAACCATGAGCCAATTAAACTTCTTTTCTTTATAAATTACCCAGTCTCAGGCATTTCTTTATAGCAATATGAGAAGAGCCTAATTTTGCGAATTAATGTACTCTAAAGAATGAAATGTGCCATTTAAAGGCTTTTTATTTGAAAATGAGGATTGTTTCCTTTCATTTAGCAGGCAAGAAAGCAAATGTAAGAATAATAACATTTGAACTCTGTCCTTATATATAATTAGCATATGTAATTATGCATTTTTAAAAAGCCATTGAGTTGATAATGGCTAGTCTGTAATCTTAAAAGATAAGTCGGGCTGGGTACAGTGGCTCACGCCTGAAATCCCAGCACTTTGGGAGGCAGAGGCAGGTAGATCACGAGATCAGGAGATCCAGACAATGCTGGCCAACATGATGAAATATCGTCTCTACTAAAAATACAGAAATTAGCCAGGCGTGGTGGCATGCATCTGTAGTCCCAGCTACTCAGGAGGCTGAGACAGGAGAATCACTTGAACCCAGGAGGCAGAGATAGCAGTGAGCCGAGATCGTGCCACTGCACTCTAGCCTGGGTGACAGAGCAAGACTCTGTCTCAAAAAAAAAAAAAAAAAAAAAAAAAAAGCCCAGGTAATCCAAAGAAACAAGTGATGTCAATTTATTCACACACTATCAAAACAAGGGTTAATGAGTGCATGTTTTATGCACTATTAAAAAGGGATGTAATTGCTCAGTTGGTTATAGCAGTCATTTGCTATTTCCAAAATGTATTTTCTTTTGGAAAAAAAATTACTGAAATCTTCTACACAAGTTATTATTCCTTGCTTAGTCTCATTATTGAGTGGAATAAAATAAACCATAGACTTGATATCCAAAGGAAAGACTTTGCTAACCTTCACCAAGGTTTATTTGGTTAGATACGTATGTATATGTTCACTAGGTAATTTAAGATTTAATAAGGGCACCACAAATACTTAATGCATTATTAGAAATTCCTAAAAGCAAAGAAGACAGGCATATATTAGACAAAGATCAATTGTTCACTAAATTTTTATTCTACTATACTTAATTTAGGATATTTTTGTCTTTCAATTTGTACTTTAGGTTCAAGAGGTACATGTGCAGGGTTTTTTTACATAGGTAAATTATGTGTCACTAGGGTTTGGCATACAAATGATTTCACTATCCAGGTAGCGAGCATAGTACTTGATAGGCAGTTTTTTGACCTTCACTCTCTTCCCACTCTTCCCACTCAAATAGGCCTTGGTGTGTATTGTTCCCACCTTTCAGTCCATGTGTACTCAATGTTTAGCTCCCATTTATAAGTGAAAATACATGGTATTAGGTTTTCTGTTCCCTATAGATTCTGGATATTAGACCTTTGTTGGATGCAGTTTATGAATATTTCCTTCCATCTGTAGGTTGTCTGTTTACCCCGTTGGTAGTTTCTTTTGCTGTGCAGAAACTCTAGTTTAATTAGGTCCCATGTGTCTATTTTTATTTTTGTTGCAATTTCTGTGGAGACTTTGTCATGAAATTTTTGCCAAGGCCTATCTCCAGAATGGTATTTCCTAGGTTTTCTACTAGGGTTTTAACACTTCTAGTCTCATATTTAAGTTTTTATTCCATTTTGAGTTGATTTTTGTAAGTAGTGAAAGGCAGGGGTCCAGTTTCAATCTTATACACATGGCTTGCTTTGGCTATTTGGGCTTCTTTATGGTTCCATATAAATTTGAGAATTTTTTTTAAATTTTTTTGAAAAATGACATAGGCATTTTGATAAGAATAGCATCGAATCAGTTAATTGTTTTGGGCAGTATGGCCATTTTAACAATATTGATTCCTCCAATCCGAGAGCATGGAATGTTTTTCCATTTGTTTGTGTCATCTCTGATTTCTTTCAGCAGTGTATTGTAGTTCTTGTTGTATTGATCTTTCACCTCCCTGGTTAGCCGTATTCCTAGGTATCTGATTCTTTTTGTGGTTATTGTGAATGGGACTGCATTCTTGATTTGGCTGTCAGCTTGGATGTTGTTGGTGTATAGATATGCTACTGATTTTTTATGTCGATTTTCTATCTTGAAACCTTACTAAAGTTGTTTATCAGTTCTAGGAGCCTTTGGACAAAGACTATGGGGTTTGTTAGGTGTAGAATTATATCATCTGTGACAAAAGATAGTGTGACTTCCTTTATTCCTATTTGGATGCCTTTTATTTCTTTTTCTTGCCTGATGGTTCTGGCTAGTACTGTGTTGAATAGGAGCGGTGAGAAAGGGCATCCTTTTGTTCCAGTTTTCAGGGGGAATGCTTCCAGTTTTTGTCTGTTTGGTATGATGTTGGCTGTGAGTTTGTCACAGATGACTCATTATTTTGAGGTAACTTCCCTCAATGCCTAGTCTGTTGAGTGTTTTTAACATGAAGGGATGTTGAGTTTTATTGAAAGCCTTCTCTGTTTCTATTGAGATGATCATGTGGTTTTATTTTTAATTCTGTTTATGTGATGAATTGTATTTATCGATTTGCATATGTTGAACCAACCTTGCATCCAGGAACAAAGCCTACTTGATTGTGATGGATTTGTTTTTATGTGCTGCTGGATTTGGTGTGCTAGTATATTGTTGAGGATTTTTGTGTCTATACTCATCGTAGGGATTGGTCTGAAGATTTTTTCTTCAGTGTGTCTCTGCCAGGTTTTGATATCAAGGTGATGCTGGCCTCATAGAATGAGTTAGGGAGGAGTCCGTCGTCCTGAATTTTTTGGAATAATTTCAGTAGGATTGGTACCAGCTCTTCTTTGTATGTCTAGTAGAATTCAGCTGTGAATCTATCTGGTCCAGTGCTTTTTTTTTTTTGGTAGGTTTTTTAATTACTGATTCAATTTTGGAACTTGTTATTGGTCTATTTGGGATTTCAGTGTCTTCCTGGTTCAATCTTGGGAGGTTGTATATTTCCAATAATTTATTTATTCTAGATTTTCTAGGTTGTGTGCATGGAATTGTTTGTAAAAGTCTGTGATGGTTTTAGGTATTTTGGTGGGGTTGGTTGTAGTTTCCACTTTGTCATTTCTGATTATGTTTATTTGGATTGTCTTTCTTTTTTTTTGTATTAATCTAGCTAGCAGTCTGTCAGTCTTGGTTATTCTTTTGAAGAACCAATTTTTTATTTCATTGACTTTTTTGTAGATTTTTGCATCTCAATTTCATTCAGTTCAGCTCTAATTTTGGTTATTACTTTTCTTCTGAGAGCTTTGAGGCTGATTTGCTCTTATTTATCTAGTCCCTCGTGTGTGATGTTAAGTTGGTAATTTGAGAACTTTCTAACTTCTTGATGTGAGCATTTAGTGCTATAAACTTTCCTCTGAACACTGCTTTAGCTGTGTCCCAGAGATTCTGGCAGGTTGTATCTTTATTTTCACTAGTTCTGAAGAGTTTTTAAATTTCCATCTTAATTTTATCATTTACCCCAAAGTCATTCAGGTGCAAGAAGTTTAATTTTGGAGAACTTCTTGATATTGATTTTCATTTTTATTGTGCTATGGTCTGAGAATGTGATTGGTATGGGGTTTTTTGGTTTTTTGCTGTTGTTGTTGAAAATTGTTTTATGGATGAGGATGTGGTTGATTTTAGAGTATGTGCCATATGCAGATGAGAAAAATGTATATTCTGTTGTTTTGGGGTGGGAGAATTCGGTAGATGTCTGTTAGGTCCATCTGGTCCAGTGTCAAGCCCCAAATATCTTTGTTAGTTTTCCACCTTCATGATCTGTCTGATGCTTTCAGTGGTATGTTGAAGTCTCTCAGTATTATTGTGTGGTTATTTAAGTATTTTCATAGGTCTCTAAGAATTTATTTTATGAATCTTGGTGTGGTTGGGTGCATATATATTTAGGATAGTTAAGTCTTCTTGTTGAATTGACCCTTTATCATTATATAATGCCTTTCTTTGTCCTTTTTGATCATCACTGGTTTAAAGTCTGTTTCGTCTGACATAAGAATAGTAACCCTACTCTTTTTTGTCTACTGTTTGCATGATAGGTATTTCTCCATTCCTTTATTTTGAGCCTATGTTGTCATTGCATGTGAGATAGGTCTCTTAAAAACAATGTACAATTGGGTCTTGCCTCTTTATCCAACTTGCCACTCTGCCTTTTAAGTGGGGTGTTTAGCCCATTTATGTTCAAGGTAAGTATTGATATGTGAGGATTTGACCTTATCATCATGTTTTTGGTTGGTTGTTATGTAGACTTGATTGTGCAGTTGCTTTATACTGTCAGTGGGCTATGTTCTTAAGTGTGTCTTTGTGGTGACAAGGCATCAGTCTTTCATTTCCATGTTTAGCACTCCCTGAAGGACCTTTTGTAAGGCAGGTCTAGAGGTAATGAATTCTCTTAGCATTTGCTTCTCTGAAAAGGATTTTAATTCTCCTTCACTCATGAATCTAGTTTGGGTGAAAGTGAGATTCTTGGATGGAAATTCTTTTCTTTAAGTATGCTGGTTATAGATCCCCAGCCTCTTCTGCCTTGTAAGGTTTCTGCTGATAGCCTGATAGGGTTCCCTTTGTATGTGACCTACCCCTCTCTGTAGCTGCCCTTTTTTTCCTTTTGTGTTGACCTCAGAGAATCTGATGATTGTGTTTTGGCAACAGTCATCTTGTATAGGATCTTACATGGGTTCTCTGAATTTTCGGGTCAATTTTCCTATCGAGGTTGGGGAAATTTTTGTAGACTACATCCTCAAATACATTTACCATGTTGTTTGTGCTCTCTCTATTTCTTTCAGTAATGCCAGTGAGTCATAGGTTTGTCCTCTTTCCATAATCCAATATTTCTTGGAGGTTTTATTCATTTAAAAATTTTTTTTTTTAATTTTTGTCTGCCTGTGTTGATTGGAAGAAGTGGTCTTTGAGCTCTGACAGTCTTTCCTCAGCTTGGTCTATTCTGCTATTAATGTTTCCATTTGTATTATGAGATTCCTTTGGGGAATTTTTTATTTTCAGATGTTAAGTGTGCTTCTTTCTTAAAATGGCTATGTTATCTTTCAGCTCTTGATCATTTTACTGGTTTCCTCGGATTGGGTTTCAACCTCATCTTGGATCTTATTGAGTTTCCTTGCCATCCAGATTCTGAAGTCTGTATCTGTCATTTCACCCATTGCAATCTGGTTAAGAACTACTGCTGGGAAGTTAGTGTGGTTATTTGGAGGCAAGAAGACACTCTGGCTTTTAGAGTTGCCGGAATGGTTGCATTGGTTCTTTCTCATCTGTGTGTGTTAGTGTTCCTTTAATTTCTGAAGTTACTGACCTTGTGAATGGGGCTTTTTGCTTTTCAATTGTTTGTCGTCCTTGAGGGTTTGACTGTGGTATAAGTTGGGCTTAGTCAATTGGCTTCATTTCTGAAGACATTCATTTTATGTCTTCAGGGGGCCAGTGTTTAATTCAGCATTCCTGGGCTGCATGTTCTAACACTGGAGCCTGGGACCAGGACCCTGGCTTTGCTTTCCGGTTCCTCAAGGCCAAGCACCAACTGCACTGGAGGGGAAGAGGTGTTCCCAGTCCACTGACAATAACATTCTGATGGGAGTTGTCAGTAAAAGTGTTCTGGCAGGACAGCAGGTGTGCCACGGGAGAGTGCATTTCAGCAGACGTCCTGGATGAGTGTGTACCATAGAGGCAGCTGCAGGCAACTGTGCACTAGTGCAGCGGTGGGATGGGAAGAGTGTGGGTGAATGCACACCAACAGGGTGGTCGATGAGACCCAGACATGTGCACGTGGGTGGAGTAGCAGGGGGCCCTGTGCGTGTGTGAGCCAGTGGGGCAGCGGTGTTTCTGTATGCATGTGTGCACACACTGACAAGGTGATGAGGGGAGGTTGCCAGTGAGTGTGCGCCGGCAGGGTTCCATCTGCAAAAGTACTCTGATGGGACAATGGGGGCTGCTGGCAAAAGAGCTATGGCGGTGACCACAGGCAAGCATTTTGGCAGGGCACCTGAGGCTGTACTGTAAGCAAGTGCATCCAGACAGGGACCCTGGGAGAAGCCAGCAGATAGAGGGGGCATTCAGATCAGACTGGCTGTGTCCACTGGGCAAGACAGCCCTGCTCTCTCCAGGTCTGACAGCTAACGAAAGCTAAAGCCAACTAGAGGAGTACGGTGAAATTTGGGGGATGAGGAACGGCTATGCTCCACCATAGCCATTCCCGCACCAAACCCTCTGGGCTCTGTACATTTTGAAGTTCTCTCTCTGCCAACTCACCAGGCAATTCTCCCTCCAAAACTCAAAATGTCCATGGGGATTGTTGGGTCTCCACAGCTAGAATCCTGGAGGTCTGTGGTAAGAGTGGGCTGTTCCACATCTATTTCACTTACCCCTTCCCCAGGATCCGCTCACCGCAAGGAATGAATTCTGTTACTCTGCAGCCCTGTGTGGCCTTTCTAGCTTTTTCCTCTTTCAGCCCAGGATCTGTATCCTCCCTGTATCCAATCTCAATGGCTTTCCTTCTGAAGATCTGTTTAGAGTGTGCTGGTCTACTTGATGGGCTAATCTCTCTCAGTGGGAGAAACTCTTCCTGGCTGCATCTAGTCAGGCATCTTGGCTCTTCCCTCAGTAATTTTAAAATGCTAAAATATCCATCTGTATTATTTTTTACTTTTCAAGACTGAGCATTGGCAATGAGTTCAAATGAATTTCAGTTTTTCATGACATTCATTCATTCCAGAATTTTATTCTGATATTCATTCAGGATTTCCAGCTAGATCTTTATCCCACTTTTAATTTTAAAATATTACTTTGAATTTTTCTACATTCAAAGTAATGAAAACATTATGAAATGAAATGAAAACATTACATTACTTTGAATGTAGAAACTCTTCAGATTCACTTTAGAACTCTTTAGATTCACTAAGAAATATCTGCAAACATCTTGGTGTTAATTTCCTACAGCTAACATAGTAAAGTATCACAAACTGGGTGGCTTAGAACAATGAAATTTGTTGCCTCATTTTTGGAAGCTAGAAGTCTGAAATTAAGGTGTTGACAGGGTCATGCTTCCTCTGAAATCTGAAACAAAATTTGTCTAGTCTCACAGTCTTAACTTTCCTGTTTACTCTTGATAATGTGGAATTTTATAATTTTTCTGCTTTATGTTATATCTGGACTGGCTGTAGGTCAATAATATTGATCTAAAGATAAATCATAAAAATCATACACACAAGAGAAAACATATTCTTTTCAAGCATACGTTGATCATGTACTAGTTCACAAGTAATCTCCACAAATTTCAAAAAATAGACATCATATGGAACATTTTTCCTCTCTTAAAACAATTTTATTAGAAAACAAAATTATTAGAAGCAATTTTATTATCTTACAACAAACTTATCTTAAAATATTACTAGAGAACTAACAGTGAAATGAAAATAGAATAAAATATGTTTGAAACTAAACACATTCTCAAATAACTCATGGGTTGCAAACTTTTTAGAGCTGAACAATAATCAAAAATATATATCAAAACTTGTGATACATAGATGAAGTGGTATTTAGAAAAATATCTATATTGTTATGTTTATAAAGAAATATTTTTCTGATCTTTGTCAGTGACAAGGAAACAAAAGAAATATTTTATGTGTTTCATGTTGGCTCTTTTCTCTGTACTAATTTTTGAAAGAGAGTCTATCTGTCTAAACTGTATTTTTCCATAGCCAAGATGTTACATTGTCTTTTTTCAGTCTCTTTTTCCATTTGAGTCATGACTGAATCCACTTCTCAGATTTATACTTGGAAGTCAGGTTGAGAAGAAAAAAAAATGTACTCAGGGTTCCATTTGAAGGTAAACTGAATTAATCTGTCTTGCGCTTTGTGGAGATTCTTTCCAGATGTTTGCTTTAAGTTGTCCCTAGATCTTAATATTAGGTGGTGGTGTATTTTCATGTTTTCCTATGTTTGTATAAGTACTTTAGTTAAAAGATAGGAAAGGCAACATCAAGAAATGTTAACAAGTGCCATTTTAAAAAAGAAATCTTGTTGGTTCTTCATTAGCTTTTGAAGTGATGAAGATATGAGTAAGGTATACTATGAATGTACCTATGCTGTATTTTGACAAAATTTAGACGGAATTCAGGCAAAGGTAAGGTTAGTTGAAGTCCATAATCACTGCTTTACTTGCCTTTGTGCTGTTTTCATAATTTGCTTACAGAAAGAACCTTCCTTATTCTTTGTGTGCCTAAGTGACTGATACTCCAACAATACAATTTCCTGCTCCCATTTTACCTTAAACAAATATCCTTTAATCTACTTCCACTCCTAAGTTTGCAGATTTTTAAATATTCTTATTCAGTAAAAGCTTGAGCAGACCAGACAACCTCAAATAACATGCTAAAGAAAAATTGAAAGTTTAACCCAGGAGTTTCCCACAGTAAAAACTAATATAAGGATTAACAAACCTTGTCTCAGACTTTTGAATCAGAATTCCAAGACTGGAATTTTGAGATCTATAGTTTCAAAAAGTGATTCTGATCTATATCCCTAGTTGAAAAAAAAAAAAAATCATTGCTTTAATCTGTTACATGCAAATTAACTAATTAGTTAGGTGAGTAGTTTCTAAATGACATTCTATCTGGCTTGATTTCTGAAACACAGATTACTGCAGTGCAACTGAAACACTTTAGAGGTTCAACAGAACATGGTGAAAATCTTTCACTGTCATTTGTTAGACTTGTGCCTGGAGCAAGTCACTGACTCTCCCTGAACCTCAGTTTTCTCATGGAGATAGTATCTTCTATGACCAAGGGTTTATTTAATGGGTTACCATCTTGTTGTCTAGGAGTTCTGGATGGAAACTCAATGCTGAACAAAATAGATTACAAGATCCCAAACATTCTAAATGGAATGACTTGCTAACTAGCCAAAGCTACTTGAGACATAAAAGGCCACACACAAGACAGCATCCATGAGTTACTCTAACAAGAAAGAGGATTTATTTGAAGAGATTTTTTAGACTAGTAGGTATGACCCCAACTTCCCATACAGCTTCTCCCTGATGCTATGGCCTCACCCCCACAGTCCTTGAAGGAGAGGATCCTATTAAGATGTTTTTGTCCATGCTCCTTAAAAGTCAGTTCTGGTTATTAGGAAACACCCTTGTTCTACTGTTTGTGAAACAGGAGCATGCCCCCATTGCAACCCACCAAAGAGATGTGAGATACAATAGAACAGACTGGAAAGATAGCAGTAAGAACAAAAAAGTATTTTTAGATTATATCCCACTGAGTAAGCTACTTTATATACTAATTATATATTTAACCCATATGACCCATTCTGTCAGCTTTGGGTACGCTTACGATCATATTTCACTTGAGCACCCTTCTGCCCTAGTAAACAAAATCTAGCATCTTCTCGAGGCTTCCACATCCCAGAATTGGCAAAGAGCCCTGGGATCTTATTTAGTTCAAAGTGGAAGATGGAAGCAATCAATATTCTACATGCTGAATGGAGAGATACTGAGTGTGACACACCTGCTGACCTTGTTTCTTTCTGTTAGAGTGTTACTGACACTGTTGCCTGGTACCAAAGTTGTAGATCTTTCGAAAAAGCTTTGGACCCTATGCTTAGCCATTGTTCTCCAAAGCCCAGTATCTTCTAATACATACAAAGTACAGAGATTAATACAGATATAATAATCAGTCAGTAACTGGTAACCCTCCTTGAACTGCATTTTTTGGACTATGATGCACATGAGATATAAATGTATCTGTTGACATGATAGAACACAACACTACACAGTTTACAGTTTGTCAAACTGTACAATGGCAAATCTCAATCATCTCATCTGTTAATTGACTGCTTAGCATGGCTCACTTATGTTAAGTTTCTTGGGATTAGTTACATAGAAGTGGCTTTTTTCCCCCATAAACTTCTGATCTTAGCTTTCCTTTTTTTTTAGGTGCACACCGCCTTTTGATAATCTCATATAATCCCACGGCTTTTAGTAGCACTTTTAGGCAAATAACTCAAATTCATATCTCCAGATCAGTCCACAGTTCTTTGCTCTTGATACCTATCTTATGCTGCCTATATTTTCCATGTTTGTTAAAAGAATCTCAAATATAATGTGTCCAGGTTTAAATTTCTGAGTTTCATCCTACAAACCTGCTCTACCTCTATTGTTTTCATTTAGTAATTGGTGCCCTGTTTCTACTAAGCTTCTCACACAAGCAAACACTTTTATATAAACTACATCATCCTTTGCCTAGAATACTCACTTTATTTCCTTTCTTGACTACCTTCATCCATTTTCCACATTAGTACCCAGAGTGATTTTTTTAAAAAGAGATTAACTGTCCTGGCTTAAAACCTTTTATTGACTTTCCATGACACTTAAAATAAATCTCAAAATCTTGACAATGTTTTTAAGGCTCTGTGTTATTTGACTTCTGAATATTCAACATAATATCTTTTCATCTTTCTCTTTGTTCATTTTTTGCAACTACTGTATCTCTCAGACAGTAAGGCACTAATCTTGTTTCCACCTCATGGCCTTTGCACTTGCTTTCTGTTGTGCCTACAGCTATTTTCCCCGGCACCCTGAGCTCCTCTCTCCTTACTCTTCACCTAGTTCGTGCTAATCTAGCAAGTCTGTTTAAGTGTTGCTTTTCCATTGAGACCTTCCCTTTCACCTTCCCATTATTCTCTCTCATCACTCATGCATACCTTTTAGAACTTATTGCACTTTTAAATTTTTCAGTGTTTGCTTCTTTAGTGCTTATCTCCCTTACCAGATAGTGAGTTCCATAATGATAGTGATCATGTCTGTTTTTGTTCATTGTTGAATACGCAGAACCTGACACAGTGCCTGGCATAACCTTCTAAATTAATGAATTAATAAAGAGACCATGCATGGAAGTAGGAGCAAGATATGCAAAGGTTTTTTCTACGTAAGTGCTTGCACGGGTGAAGGGACTGATCGACAAGATAGTAGTTTGCCTCTACTCTGCAATTTATGAATCTACACCTTTCCTTCTCCTTGTTGCTAACTTTCCTGTTTTGCAAAAAAAGTCTGTAATTCGCTGTTGCTGTTTCTGATAGCTGTCCCACCACCAAGCCATGATTTCTGCTGCTTGTCTATTCTTCCTCTTCTTTCAAATTGCATAAAAAATTCTTGCTGAAGCCACAGAAATAGAAAGCATAATTGCAATAATGTAATATTGTTTTATGTTGATGAAATGGGAAAAGAGACAATGGTAAAGTGATTAAAGCCTCGGGCAGTGATTCTCAAACTTTAATATCTAAGTGTTTCATGGAGAGCTTGTTAAAAGAAATAGCTATTCCTGAACTCCTTCTGGAAAGTTTGATTCAGTAGATCGGATTTGGGAGAATTATAAAAAGGTCCCCTGAAATGGGTGAGATTTGGTGGAAAATGAGGGTGAAAATCCTCCAGAGATCAACTTTACATTAGTTTTATTTTCTTCAGTGAGGAAAGCTTCCTGTGTGTCACAGTAAAGTTGGGAACCTGAAATTCTGTTAGGATTATGGAGCACTGTCTCTTTTAAGGTGATGGCTGGAGGACACCTTGCAAACATATAAATGGAGAAACCCTGACTATCTTGGGAGAAAGCAGTTTCCAGACCTGGAGTGAAGTGTGGTTTTACTTGGCAAGTTAGGGGAAGTGAGGTTTTGTAGCCCCTAGATGCAGAATACTAGAGGTCATCTGGACCCGAGGCTTTGGGTACTGGCTTGTATCCCCAAATATATCTGGGGGATAAACTGAAAGGCTACACACCCTCTGGGGATGTGTAGGTTGCAACATGTGCTACGTTGGGGTGCTCTAGTTACAGGCTGGCGGGCTTAGCAGGTGTCTACCTATTATGATTGGAGGCAAAATGTGAAGGTCTCACTGTAAAACAATATGTTTTTCAGAGGATATCTGACATATCACCTTTGTTAACACATACAGGCAGAAGTTTAGAGTTTCAGGAACCTTAGAAATTATGTGGGACAGCTTATGGCCCAGTAAAAAGATTTCATTATACCCTTTCTATTACATCTTTCAGTTGAATACCCCCAGTGATAGGAAATTGAGAATCTACTAGGTTATTTAATTAATTTACTCTTAATCTTATATTTTAATATCTGGTATATAACATTTTTTTCTCATGATTTTTGTATTCAAATTGTTCTTGGCCATTTTTTTCTGGGTCATATAATCTTTCTGATAAACTTCAACATTATTTTGTTAAGTTCTAAATTTATACATTAATTTAGGGAGCTTTGAAATATTTGCAATATCTCCATTTTCATTAAAGGACATGCTTATATCTGTTCATTTGCTTATCTTCTCTCTATATATATATATGGTTTTATAGTTTTTTATTTGCCCTAGAGATTTATTGCTAACTTTTTATTCCATTCTGTTAGTAGGATCTTCTATTTTGTTTTCTAGTTGGTTACTGCAAGAATATATATGAAAGCTGTTGGATTTTGTTTTTTGGGGATTAGTAATTTATTCTGAATTCCAATGATATTTCATTTAATCTTCATATACTTATTATCCAGGTGAAATAAAAAAATACTTTAAAACAGATTTTATCATTTTCAAACATGCATTTCTAGCTTTGTCACATTGGCTAGAACTTCTGAAACATTTAAAAGAAGGATTTACCTTTTCGGTAATTATACCATTCATTTCTGATTCCTGCATTTTTGCATTGATTAAAACATTTTCAAACTGTACATCAAGTTTTTGTTTTGAGGTAGATGAATTTGGGAATATTTTAAACTGTGCTATTGACTCTACCTATTTTATCTCTCCTACATTGTCCAAAATTACATGATTTATTAATATTATTGTTGTTATTCCTATTCACAAAATAATAAGATGACAGCAAATCAAATTTCAAAAAGCGAATAAACAAACTACAATTCCATTGCTCATACATATTAACTATTAGAGTTGGGGGGATATTTCTTTTCTGGTTTTGATTTAATTAATACCTATTTTAGTTTTACATATGGTATTGTTGAAATCTTAATGGCCTTAACATTATAATTGCAAAAATGTCTTCCAAATATAAAAGTTCTTGTGTTAGACAAGGGTATCTAATTTTGAAAACTGCAGTTAATTAAGGGTACACAAAAAAGGATAATATATGATAGATATATTACATTTGTATCTAAAAATTAAGTGACATAGGCAATAATACCTAATTTATATTTAATAAAACCACACTGCTACTTTAAAGTAGCTTTATTTGTATTTTAAAATATGCTTTTCATAAATATTATATTCTCTATGATAGAATAGGCTAACCTTACATTCTCTGTTCTCATAAAAGATTCACAATTCATAGTGAAGACTCTCGCGGCTAGGGGAATCTTCCCCACAGTAAGGAGTGGATGCAGTGTCAGGGGCACAGTGGAACCGGGCCAGTGAGAAGCAGTCGCTGTCACTGTTGTTCATGCCCTACAAGGCCCTGAAGAGCTCCCCAGGCCACCATTCTCTGCTCCCCCGAACCATGGACAGGCCTGGAGGCTTCGGTCCTGCCTTGGTGTAGGACGTTTGGATGTGGGAACACCTGCCTGAGGCCCACAATGCTGTGGCAGCCTCCCTCCTGCGGAGTGGCCCCGCATCCTGGAGAGCCACTGGCCTTTTGGGCCACAGATTAAGAACTCAAGGCTGTGGGGGAGTATGGAAGATGGCTGCCTGCAGTGCGAGGAAGGCACTGGGGAAATGACTTCTCTGAACATTAAATTGTAGATCCAAAATTGTTAGTGATTCTGGTGATTTTGTCTTGAAGTGTAAAACGAAGCAAAGCTGGATATTTTAAACTTTGGAAAGCCACAAAATTGGGCTTAACATGTTGAGCAACAATTAGAAACGAAGTGAAAATACATAAAATGCATAATTACTTTCTGGAACCTCCATAGTAGGTGTTTTTATCATGCTAAGCACAGATAAGAAGAGTAAAAACAGCAGACCAAAGAAAAGAATACCCATCTCATGTCTAAACAATTGAAATTAACCCTTTAAGATTAAATTGGCCTCAAGGTGTTCAATGCATAATAACAAAAACAAAAGTCTGTATCACAAACTGGAGCCTGAAATTAAGGGGAAAGTGGAACAGAAATGTTGCTATAGTACATATTAGTCTGCTTCTCCTGTGTCTCCTTTGTCTTCTGCTTCAAAAGTCTGTTGGACTGAAATAATGCAACCAGTGTGTTCAGTGGTGATGATGCTGATGATAACAATGACCATGATGAGGACAACAATAGTAACAGGACTAACAGCGAAAGGATATCTCCTAACCCAGACAATTTAGCATGTTCTTCCCTAGCACCATTCTCTGGAAAAGAGAAGCAGTACTAAATAAAAATAACCTGAAAAGCAGAGCATAAAGCATTCCCACAGGTTCAGAGTTAAAGACGGTTACATTTCACAAGAAAGCAAGAATCAAATGACCAGTCTGCCAATTCTATTGCCAACACACCTCTAAAAGGTCATAAAGTTATTTCTCCAGAAATTTTAGTTGATCCAGAAGTTCCTTTGAAGATGTCATTTTAAACTGCAGAAGTACACTAGTAGGAACATTCTTCTATTATAGAGTCTATAATTTTTTTTATTTAGACTTTATCAGGATTCAGCTAGAAGAACCAAAAAATGATCCTGCAGATATTACTTTAAATGTCTCTGGCCAAACTAAATGTGAATGATGTAATGTCTGAAAATTACCAGTAGTGTTTCTGCAGATGGTACCAGCAGTTTTCAAAGGCTGGGACTAAGTCTGCAAATGAATAGGGATAGAGTTTAGAATAATTGCAAAGGAATAAATAGGTTAACAATTCAGGAAGAACAAAATATTATTTTAACTTTTCAAACTAGCTTTAATCCTCTAGCAAATATAGTATTTGAAAGTATTACTAACATTAGTATAATGAAGAATATTTCCAATTTTTCTGGGAAAATTCTCTTTCAATAAGCCAATAGCAGATGTGTTGCCTGTGAAGGAAGCATCAAAGGAAGGCGTATGCAAAACAAAAATTTGAAATGTGTACTTTGAATCTAAAATACCACTTTGAAACAAATGAGAATCCAATGTTTTGATAATGACAAATCAACGAGAGAGCCAGGCCATTTCCATTAATCCTATAAAAATATTTGATAGTATACTTACTACCTCCAGCTAAGGGAGACATCTGTTACTAAAGAGGACCTACACTGCCTAAATGAAGGAAAATTTCTTAATGATATTATCACAGATTTTTATTTGAAGTAAGTTAATTTGCCACTAAGCTCTTAGCAAATATAGATAGATAAATAGAGAGAGAGAGAGAGAGAGAGAGAGAGAGAGAGAGAGAGAGAGAGAGAGATGGGGTTTCCCTATGTTACTCAGGCCAGTCTTGAACCCTGGCCTCAAGCAATCTGCCTGCCTTGGCCTCCCAAAGTGCTAGGATTATAGGTGTGAGCCACCGCACCAGGCAGTTAGCAAATCTTTAACTTTCTATCATATTATGTATATTTGCTTTCTGGTGTCAAACTGGATTTTGAATTCTAATACTGCCACTTACTGTGTGACATTAGGGAAATTGATCTGTCTCTACCTGTGTTTCCTCATTTTAAAAATGCAGATAAGAATAATAGTATTTACCTAAGAGGGTTATTGTGTGAATTAAATGTGATCATACATGTAAAGTCCTAGGGAAAGTACCTGGCACACATCAAGCATTCAAAAAATGCTAGTTTATTATGTTATTGTAATATTGTAAGACTTTAGAAAATTGTTACCACCCTAGCTTAGGTAATAATTTGTTAAGCATGTACAAAAGTATGATTTCATTAATTTCCTTCAATAAAAAATATTCTAAAGTGCCAAAAAAAATCATATCATCACCACCATCATCACATCTAAAAATATACTTACTATCTTATGTGGGAAGTATGCTTGCAGCTAATCAAAAACAGCTATTAACAGTTATTAAGCCATGGTACAAGTTATAAAAAAGAAGAATCAGAACTCTGTCCTTGCACAAAAGCAATTGTTATCTGATTAATCAAAAGATCATTACTAATAACCTCAGCACTCCCCATAATATTTAAGGCACAATTTAATACAAACATGAATAACTGGGGAATGCAAATTTAGTTTTGTTATAATTAAGTTCTGCTTACAAATTTAAGGTCAATTAATTCTTGTCTACATTGTCAAAATTGCCAACAATTTCACAGGTTTCTATGAGGTGAAGACAGGTTTCTATGAGGTGACAGAGTACGGTAAGTCAATAATGGAATAGCTATGCTGAAATCTTGCCTGTTTGGTAGGGGAGACATTAACATAAAAAAATCAAATTTGCAATTCACCAAGAAGAACATGGTTTTTATTGTAAAAGGAATTTATTATATTATACTCTAATAGATCTGTAATTTTTCCTTTAAAAAAGAAAAGATGAACTACATTTTAGGGAAAATGTGGCATTAATTAACAAAGAAATTGAAAGAAATTGTAACACACCATGTGAAGTCTGAAAAATTCAAAAGATAAATCTGTCCACAAATAACTTAAACTCTTAAGTCAATGACAGAAGACAAGGAAGCATAGGGAAGCAATTCATTATAAAGTTCACAGCAAATTTTTTTTTTGTAAAGCTAGGAAATATAAATAACCAGTTCTCTCCCTCAATTTCTAAAATCGTACTCAAGCAGTTATATCTCAAAATCTATTCTTACTAGCTTGTTGGAGCTTTCCACATAGTTTTATTTTACCAGTTTTTTAAAAACACTGATAATGTTTTTGGGGGTCTAGGGAATATTTCCCCTTTGCCCTCTGAAGGTTCACTGAAAAATCAACCCACAAAAAGGCTATCAAGTTACGGTACATGTTATAAAGAAGGAGATTAATTGGAGTCTCCGCCTTTTTGTGAGTTGAGTTTTCAGTGAACCTTCAGAGGGTGAAGGGGAAATAGTCCCTTTGCCCCAACTATTGGGCACTGTGAACACGATGACCAAAGCTCTGCTCTTCTGGACGCCTCAGTGAAGACAACCCAGGACCCAACGAGTTAGCATAAGAGTAGGAATTTCTTACCAGACAGGCTCCCACTCTCTCTATGTAATCCAGCTGAGAGGATGGCGAAAATCACCTTTCCTCTGCAAACTTTTGATTAATAAGAGAAAAACAGTTGTGTAACTAGTCTTGGTGTAGCGATTCTGATGTACTTATTGGTACTTGCAACGTTAATATTTGTATTGTTTGATCCTTTTCCTCCCACAAATACTCATTGTATTTGTTTTTTTGTGTTCTTATGCCATAAAGAGGGGTACCAAATGAGGGTCCCTCTCATTGTATTTTACATTTTTGAGAATTTGACTTGTAACCTTGTGGGAGCACTCTCTCTTGGTCTTGCCATCCAAGGAGTGTCATTTTCAGGTCATGTCAGGTGGCCAGTCTGAGAATGGCCCAGAACCCGGGACTTTTTGTTCCAAGTGTGTCAAGCTCTTAGGAGAGTCTGTCTATTTTAGCCTATTTGGGGAAAATTTTGAAATTGCTTCTTCACTGAAGAGGCTATTGGATTGAGTCATTATTGGAATAAGTGCACTGTTGGAAATTCTAATTAATCAGTGGAGAAAAGATGGATCCTTTAAATTAGAAAGCTTCCTGAATTAAAAAAAGAAGAAGAAGAAGAAGAATTTTAGAGATCGCTTATTCTAAACAATTGACGGGAAGATTTAATTAGAAGAAAGGCACATAATAGTAGAATGGCTAGCCTTTGAAATTCTCTTGACTAAATTAAAGAGCAAAAATCTGACCTAAAACAAAGTTAAAATCCTTTGTATTCTCAAACCACCTCCTTTAGTTTCCCCATGGGAGTAACAATAAAGGCCACTCCACTTTGTGACATAATAGTTAAAATTCTGTGCTCTAACTGCCATGGCCTGGGTTCAATTCCTGTTCAGGAAACCATTCTCTCTTGATTTTTGATATCTGTGTGGCTTTTAACTTTTCAGGGTACCGATTTGTTATTGATCCTTTTCCCATCCATGGACAGCTTTTGATTTTATGTCCTTTTCTATCTGTGGAAGGCACACAAGGTTTTTTGGCCTTTTTTGTGTAGATAGGCATCTGAGAAGCTGAGACCCTAAAAAGGATTCTAGAGAAAGTTTCCTATCTTTGAGCTGTCTTTAGGATGATTCTGGATAGTTAAGGCTTGACTTTAAAAGGTACCTTTGGTTTAAAAAAAAAAAAAAAAAAAGTTCATAAGCCAGAAATAGCAGTAGTTTTTCCTGTATAAAACCTGACAATAAGAGACTTAAAAGGAATTTTTAAGAGCTCTGTGATTAAAAGTTAATTGAGTGAAAACCTAACATTCAACATATATATATACACATACACATAATGTATATGCACACATAAATATACATACATAAATATATACATATATACACATACATATATACATACAAGGCCTTTCTGTTCTTTCTCTTTGAATTCTGTTTTTGGAAATTTTATTTTCAGTGGACTAAAACCTTTTTTTTTTCCCCTTAATTATGTGCTTGGTCCCTCTGTTTGCTTCCTTTCTTAAAAATTGTTCTTCCTCTTTTACTCCTCCTTTCTCTTTGCCACCTTTGGTACAAATGAAAAGATCCAGAGAATTCTAATGACTTATACTCCTTAAGGAACTCAGAAAAAAGCACCACCCAGCCCCTTTGGAGGGCTCTTCTACTTTCTTTATAGAGTTTTAGAAGTCATAGACAGTCTCCTGTCAGGTCTAAAACTCTGCTCTTTTGCACTGCATTAGCTGATCTCTTTGACTATGGAGAGTACCAGAAAATTACTTTGTACTGTGAAAAAAATAAACCTTGACCCTTGTGTGTGTGGTGGCTGGCAGGTTACTGGTAAGGGCTGCAGTTGTTTACAGTAGTTTCTACTACTGGGGTTACTCTTATCTTTGCACATTTAGATAAGAAAGGATGCAGTTTAAACACTTAGAGAAATGTCTTTGTAGCCAAGTACACTGTGAAAGCTTTGTACGGCTGGGTCACGTGGCACTTCCCTCTTTGAGGGGTTCTGGGATTCAGTGTAAAAGTGAAATTCTTGATTTTTAAAGTTTACATGTTCTGCCTTCCAATTATGCCTGCTTTTCACATATTTAAATTACTAGGTCCTAAAAACTGCAAATGTTTGGTTTGCCCTGTTTCTTAATGGGCTCAGCCCTGAGTTCAGTGGTTTAGTTGGAAAATATTAAAATATTAAATTAAAAGCTACCTATCTAAATGAAATTGATCTCTTTATGCAATCCTCTGGTAAACTCCTATGACTTTGTGTTACTTTGGCATTCATTTTTAATCTTCCTCAAACTAACACAACTAAACACTTTCTTGAAAAAGTTCAAATTCTCTCTCTTTGCCTTGAGATGTAAATGTACTGCCCCTTTACTCTAAACTTGCTAAGGTCTTCAGCCACAACTTGTTCATTTACAGAGGCACAATTTAATCCCACCGTCCTTTTAAAGTGGTGAGTTTTACCTGTCTCTTGGCTAAAATTTTAAAAGCAAAACTATAATATCTTTATTTATGTTTGTCTCTATCTGTGTGTACAGGGGTATATGTCTGTCTATATACTGTCTATGTGATATTAAATTGACTTATAAATAAACAAGTTATCACAAACTAAGTAAAAATATTAGTTACTTTTTCAAGTTCATGTGACTTTACTAATCTTTGGTAAATAAAGATAGTTTTTAAGTTGTTAGTAAAATAAAAGCATCTTAAGAATCTAGGCCAGGCGCGGTGGCGCACGCCTGTAATCCTAGCACTTTCGGAAGCCAAGGCGGGTGAATCATGAGGGCAGGAGATCAAGACCATCCTGGCTAACACAGTGAAATCCCATCTCTACTAAAAAAGAAAATACAAAAAATTAGCCGGGTGTGGTAGTGGGCGCCTGCAGTTCCAGCTACTTGGCAGGCTGAGAATGGCGTGAACTCGGCAGGCCCAGCTTGCAGTGAGCCAAGATTGCGCCACTGTACTCTAGCCTGGGCAACAGAGCAAGACGTGGTCTCAAAAAAAAAAAAAAAAGAATCTAATATAGACATTTTTGCTTGAATCTACTGGTTAGACAGGTTTATACTGTCTCTACTAGATATTTTAAGGTAATAAAACTGTTGCTTTTATTATATATATAACAAATTACACATATATATATTTTTAAATCTGTGAACTTGTATTTTGGAGTTCAACCATGGGTCATGGTGAGGCCTAGGGATGACACCCAGCCTGTCCTCTGGTCTGACTGTGCTTCCTGCCATGCTGGGATAATTAGATCCCCTGAGCATTGTCCTTTGTCCTGGGTTCTGCATCTGATACACATAATTAAAACTGCTTACTTCCTAGATTTTTCAATGAAAATAAGGGTTACCAAGAATTAACACTGTATTTCATATATGTAATTAAACCTACTTGATATGAGAGAAATAATTCTACATGTAAGTGCATTTTAAAAGTTGGATGTGTTTTTTAAAATAAAAAGTTGTAAGAAGACATATGAATGTGGTTTTTGTTAAAAGAAAAATAATTTTCTCTAATTAAAAAATTATAATTAAAAAATGTTTTGTTTTAAATTTAAAAATGAAAAATAAAACTAAATATATATTAAAAGTTCAGGAAATTAAAAGTGAGAAAAATTATAAGAGGTTATTAAAGGCTTATAAAAATCTTACGTAGTCAAAGTTGATTGGGATTAGATGGATTTGTTTATAAGATTTTAAAATTAGCTTAACATTAACAATATGCTGATACAAAGGTAAAATTTGTTTTTCTTTTTTGAACAAGTTTTTTTTGTAGTATTAATAATAGTTATTAAAAGATATTTGTTTACCTTTTGAGTAAACTACAAAAAAAGAGGGCAAAGAAAGAGAGATAGATTCAGTGTTTGCCTCATGGTATCTTTATTAGGTCTTATGATTGTTTGGGAAACTGAGTCTTCTATCAAAGACTAAAGATTGCTGTTTTTTGAAATCTTTGAGTTATTGCTTTGACTAAATGAATGCCTTATTTTACAGAGTGACCTGTGACTCTATACTGAGCAACTGTCTTAAACCTTTGATATTTGACTTGATAAAGTCAAAATCTCAATTTCTAAATACAGTCTTTTTGATCTCAAGCTAATTTTTTGGATATTAGGGCCCCTGGAAGTCCAAGAGAGTAATACAAGATTTGGTATATTAAAAATCACATAGGAATGTCAAATAAGAAATAGTATCTAACTTTTGGGGAGGTTATTTTTGTATAAATATGTTCTCAATATGTGTTCTAAAATTGTATGTGATTCCTAAAATTCTGATAATATGCATTAATATGTTATCAATAATTATTATATTAAATTGTTGTATGCCACAAAAATAGCCAAATTTTCCTGTCAATTGTGTTTTTAACCATAGCTATTCTAAGACTTTTGTCATCCCCAGACAATTATTGTTTTATTTGGATTCTCCAAATAAAAAAGTAGTGTATAATCAGATACAGACAAAAACTTGCTTCTTTTTTAAGGAAATTCATGAAAGGACTTTTAGGAGTACTCTTAAATACAGTTTTCTGATAATCTTGGAGATCATACCATTGGACTAGCAAAAAACTTCCAGGAGTCTAGTTGAAAAACTGGTGCATTCATGAGGATTGCTAACCCACCATCAAGCTGACAAGAGTTAATTACCTGGGACTGAAGTGATAAAGACCTGAAATAATTTTTTGTGAGCTTTTTGTTTGAAACATTGCTGATTCTTTTCATGCTTTGTTTAACCAAGTCCAGAAAACTTTCCTTTTTCCTTTTGAACTGTTTATAGCTTACAACCAATTGGGTAAAGTATACTTTCGTAAGCAAAATTTGAAGAATTTATCTTTCTCTCTACTTTATTTCTCCAGAATTTGGAAACTATTTGTAAATATTCTTAATTTATTGGCTGGGCACAGTGGCTCACACCTGTAATTCCAGCACTTTGGGAGGCCAAGGTGAGTGGCACATCTAAGGTCAGGAGTTCCAGACCAGCCTGGTCAACATAGTGAAACCCCATCTCTACTAAAAAAAGTACAAAAATTAGCTGGGCATGGTGGCAGGTGCCTATAATCCCAGCTACTCAGGAGGCTGAGGCAGGAGAATCGCCTCAGGAGGTGAAGGTTGCAGTGAGCCGAGAGTGCACCATTGTACTCCAGCCTGGGCAACAAGAGTGAAACTCCATCTCAAAAAAATAAAAATTACGGCAATAATTATCTGCTTTATAACAAGATACAAATGGAGACACTGGTTATTTTACCAGTGCATAACTAAAATGACATATTTTCAAATATGCTCAGACTGCTCTGAGAAATTGATATTGACTTTATAGGGCCAGTAAGAAGTTCCTTGGAAAGACTGTTCTGGTACCTTGTCTACATGGTTTCTTTACAAGGTAAATACGGAACGTCACTTTCTGACAGGCTCAAGTTACTTTGGCACCTTGAGAGGGAGGAATTAAACCAATTTATATCGGTATTTATAGGTACAGTCTGGCAAATCCTTGGCTTGGCTTTTTAGCCTTGAGGCCTGTAAAAGACTAATCTGAGATTTCTTTTGAAAAAGTTCCAGTAAAGCCAACTTAAAAAGAGCCTATATTGTCTAATCACTATTCTCAGTGAACTTCACATATACTATCAAGCCAAATAAATAACTAAAACTTATTTTCCAAATAAATTGGTCCTACTATTTGTCTTAGGTAGAAACGGGGGACTAGAGAGAGAAAAATTGTGTTTTCAGCAGAAAACTATAGTACACCCATTATTAGAGTCTAGCCTTGTCCATGGCTTTTTAATGTTTATTATTTGCCTACAAATTTGGACTGGACCTTGAATTCATTCATGTCTACAAGTATTTAAACTAATATTACTAATATTTCAAAATTTCTTTCCATTTTTCTGACTTGGAATCACTAAAATTAAAAACACTTATTCCTGAAGCCCTGGAAACTGAAGCCAGAAAATTTGATATAAACTTTGAAAAAAAATCATCACAGGAACTTAATATATGAACAGACTCTGTGCTAGCTGATATACAGACTGCTGAGAAAGCTCACTGGAACACCTGATGCAAACTACAAACCAGGAAAAATGTGTCAGGTTGCCACTATCTGCTCTCACTTCCTGAAGATGCTTCAAGCCCAACATCTAAAAACCTTCATGGTTCGCTGCCATCTGGACTCAAAAAAAGAAAATGAGTTTATAGTTTGTTCTAACCACTAATATTTGCTTTTCTTTTATTTCCATAAAAATATCTCTTAATAAATACCTGGTTGCTCAGATCATATAGAGGCCTTACTTTGGTGGACGCCCATCTACAACATTACTGCCTGAAGTGAAACACAGATGTTAACTGTTTAATTGGACTGGCCTATTCATGGGATTGAAAGATTGATTCAGCTGCTTATAAGACGGTCCACCAACTCAATTTCTGGACTGTAAATTTCTTGGAGAAGTTTCAGACTGGGTAGTCTTGGGACTCAGAAAGCAATACCCCGAAATGAAGGCCTCAGAATCAGCCTCAAAAGAAAAAATTTTTCCCTGTCCTTCCCCTGCCGTCCTGTCTCTAAGTCCCATTCTCCCCCAAAGCTAGACATGGAAATTAGAAT
The DNA here is from genome assembly GCF_024542745.1 of Macaca thibetana thibetana. Classification (NCBI taxonomy): domain Eukaryota; kingdom Metazoa; phylum Chordata; class Mammalia; order Primates; family Cercopithecidae; genus Macaca; species Macaca thibetana. The sequence continues at coordinate 58,592,358 of NC_065581.1, read as the reverse complement.
CCTTCTTCCCCAAGGTGGGTTACAGAAACCAGAATCCCTTTTCCTCAAAGCCAGCCAGAGAACCTAAATACATTACTCTAACTTTCCCTCTACCTTTCTGTGTAAAAACTGGTCATAAAAATTTATCTGACCTACCTTATTTGACTGTAGGTCATAAGACGCTCCCACTCAAGAGAGGTACAGATCTACACTCAGAGGAAAAAGTGCATGTTCAGAGAGGCCAAGAACAAACTGGACAGACAGGCCTTCCTGAGTTTCCCCACTCAGTATATTAGCATTAGATCACACACATTTTGTTCAATTACATTTCTACATGGATGTGCATACTTTGTTGAACCTAAGCATAAAAATGAACAATTTTCCCTGTATGTTTGGGTCTTCATTCTGAAGACTTCTATGTGTATACATTAAATGAATTCGGATGCCTTTTCTCCAATTAATATGCCTTTTTTGAGTTGATTTTTCAATGAATCATCAGAGGGCCAAGGGGAACTTTCCTTTGGCCCCTATAGTTTAAATTTGGTAAAAATCACAGGTGGAGATTTTTTTTATTTTTGTTTCATATGTCAAGCACTAACTAGTCTCTTTTTGTTGTTTAATTTTGTTTTGTTTTGTAGTGTTTTGTTTTATTTGCTACCTAAAAGGCTTTGTCAAACCAAGCATTAGAAGGTGATTTCTACATTTTCTAGGATACTACATGTATCAAACCATTTTTAAGTTATCAAAACTGTTAAGAGGAAATAAGAGGTGAAATCTCCTTTTAAGCTACCATCATAAGTTGTGACCACAACCAAAAACCAATGTATCTTAAAGTCCCTTTGGTCATCATAGTCTTCTCTGTCCCCTATATCTTTATTCTCACCATAGGTAGTATTGGCTATGGTTTACCTTTTTTCCAATGATAAAAATACTTACTTCAAGGCATCTATCTTGAGACGGTATAAGCAAAAAAGGCTTAATATTCAGTGGTCTAGATTGCTGGTCTCCAGAGAAGAAACATGCCTAAAGTCTTCACTAATGTTAATGCATCTGCCTCTAAGGAGAAGGCTCACAGAGATAGGACCTACTGCAATCACTCCAGAAAATGCCTCCTTGAATTTGAAATCAGTTCTGTTCATCAGTGACCAACAATAATAAGCTCAATCACAGCGGGTGTAGAATAAATAGAAACTAAAGTATCACCAAAAAGAGAACAGACCTGTGTCCAGAATACAGAGTCTACCTTGACTATAATGGTTCATTGTTAAGAAAAATCATTGTCATATGAACAAGGAACTTAACAGCAAGCCTAAACCTAATCTCAACCAACCTTTTTAACCTATAATCAGGAACAATGAAAAAAAAAAAAAAAAAGCCTAAAACATGAATATGGCAAAGTGAATATTCTGACTTCTCTTGCAGGTGTATGTATAAAAAACCAAGTAAAGCTACTACATCAGTGTCCTTTGTTTAATGACCCCAACTGGCCACATTCCATAATATAGGGAAGATAATGGATCTCAAAGGTACAACCAAAGGTAGCTTAAACCATCAAATTCACTACTCAAAGCGTAGAAACCTGTCCCAGATCTTTTATTTATTTATTTATTTATTTTTTTTTTTTATTTTATTTTTTTTTTTTTTTTTTTTTGAGACGGAGTCTCGCTCTGTCGCCCAGGCCGGAGTGCAGCAGCGTGATCTCAGCTCACTGCAAGCTCCGCCTCCCGGGTTCACGCCATTCTCCTGCCTCAGCCTCCCGAGTATCTCGGACTACAGGCGCCCGACACCTCGCCCGGCTAGTTCTTTGTATTTTTTAGTAGAGATGGGGTTTTACCGTGTTAGCCAGGATGGTCTTGATCCCCTGACCTCGTGATCCACCCGTCTCGGCCTCCCAAAGTGCTGGGATTACAGGCTTGAGCCACCGCGCCCGGCCCCAGATCTTTTAAAAGCCAAGCACATCCAGTTCAAGGTAGAAGATTACAGGCTTGTAAAGTCTTACACACTAGATGATGTTACTTATGAGAGAGACAAATTAGGAAGATTATCAGGAACTCTCACCATGAAAGACTAGAAGTAACTGAAAAGATTCAAAATATACTAAGAATAAAATACAAAAAAAAAGGAAAAACGAATTTTTAAAAACTAAGAAAAAAACTAATTTCCGAGTAAGAATAAAATAATGAGTTAAAAATAATGAAATACAAGATGAGATTTAAGTTGGGAAATCTCCATACCAATAGAACTTTTAAAACTGAAAACAGGAATGCAAAAGATGTCATGAATTTTTTAAAATTTGAGTTTAAAAGTGGAAAATTATGTGGAATTAGGGTTTAGAAACAATTAAAGGCTTGAAAAGAAAAGTGAGTAATAGTAAAACAATAAAAAAGGAGTGGAAGATTCTTTTGAAACAATGAAAATAATATGTTAGAAAATCAGAAAAAAGTGAAATAAAAAGAAATTATACAAAATTAACATAGAAATAACATATTTGAAATGCTGTTAATAATAACCAACATTTCTTGAGTGCTTTCTGTGGATAAAGTTTCTATTTCTTCTTGTATATACTATAATTTCTACTCTCTGAATGTTGTTCTTAAGTAACCTTTAGCTTATTACCTTTATTGTCTCCTCATTTTTAGAATGGGGATAATAATGGTATCTCCTCATATGGCTCTTGTAAGGCTCAAATGAGTTAATTGCTATAAAGAGCTTAGAACACTGAGCAGCCCAGATTCAAGAGAAGGGAAAATAGATTCTATCTCTTAATGGGGGAAGTGGCAAAGTCACATTGCAAAAGAGCAGGTGGGATGGGAGATGTTGTGGCCATCTTTGGAAACACAATCTGCCACAGCAAGAACATATAAGAAATGTATAGCAGTGGTTACCAGCAGGAGTGGGTGAACAAAGTGTGAGATGGGTAAGAGGAAGATAGAGGAAGAAATACGTAACTTTTTGTGTACTTAAAAAACTTTTTTTGAGCTAACTTTAAAAACCTGTTTAAAATAAGCCATTTTTTTAAGTACAACAAATGCTTATTAAATGGACATGTTTTTCCTTGAGTTTATTGGCTTCATTTTTTATGCTCCCTAATCTCCATGCCCAGAGAAAACCTCCCTTCACCTTCAAGTTTACATGTCCAATACGATAACAAAAATCCCACCAAGATATTCTTGCATGGTTGGCCCATTCTTTTGGAATTACATCATAGTTCAATTATCAATACCACAGTGTGTCTTCATCCTAATATACTTGGCACATTTCCTATATAAGTTGAGACGGAAATTTAGGAGCTTATAATCATCTTCTTTATAAAATAATGTCATATATTTTTATAAATAATATGTATAATTTTAAGATAAAATATCTTCATGCTTAAATGAAACATATTCTACAACAAACATATTGCCACTATATGTTATTAGTGTCTGGGAAGATTGATGCCTATCTACCTTTTGCTCAGGTAAAACTTTGAAAAGAGCCCCCTTTTACATTTACAGAGCTTCCTAACACATTGTTCGTACTTTTAACCTGTAGAATTCAGGGTAATCCTAGCCTTCCTCTGCTCCCAAAACTTATGAAACAAAACATCAAATAGAAAAACACAACAGTTCTCACATTCCTTTCAGGGTAACAGAGTGGCTGAGCTTTGTTATTACTCCCCAGATAGTACTAGCTTCTGTCCTCCCAAAGCCACTTAATCTTGCTCAATTCAAAAATCAAGTCCTCCGGGACAGCGAGCAGAGCCTGTGAGCTCATTCCAAGGCCTGTCATTGTCTTTTCCAGCCCTGCCTCCCAACAACCTCTGCTGATTCCATGCAGGGTTGGATGATACACGTTTTGATAGCTGGATCTCTGAGTCATACTTTTTTTTTTTTTTTGGTCAGAAATCCCCTTAACAGGCTTCCTAAGGATGCCATGGAGAAAAGTAAGCAAGTAGAAAATCAGGCTGAATAAGCAACTATTGCATAACAGAGTATGTTCCATAGGATCCATATCCAGAAAAATCAGGGTTTGCAATGAAAGCCCACTTTCACTTTTTAAATAATATCTGAAGTCACACATATGCATTCTGACTTTAGCGACATCATGTTATCCTATTTCAGAACATAATGAATTGGTATATTAAATGTTAACATAAACCTTCCAGTTCAAGTAGATGTACAATGTCATTAGTATGTACAATGTCAATAAGTATGCTGAGGAAAAGTTTGGGGGGCTTGAGGGGTTTTTTTTGAGACGGAGTCTTGCTCTGTCCCCCAGGCTGAAGTACAGTGGTATGGTCTTGGCTCACTGCAACCTTTGCTTCCAGGGTTCAAGCAATTTTCCTGACTCAGCCTGCTGAGTAGCTGGGATTACAGCCATGTGCCACTATGCCTGGCTAATTTTTGTATTTTTAGTAGAGATGGGGTTTCACCATGTTGGCCAGGCTGGTCTCAAACTCTTGATCTCAGGTGATTTGCCTGCTTCAGCTTCCCAAAGTGCTGGGATTACAGGCATGAGCCACTATGCCTGGCTGGGGTTTTTTGTAAAAGAAAAATAACTCATTAAGAGTGATCGCTCAACCTAAAGATGTAAGGAAAAGTCATTAATATATGCAAAGTGTGATCATTCAATAAGGAAAATGATCTCTATGTGTGGCCTAAGAAATTCTATGCTTCACTTTGTGGTCATATCTACCACAGCTGAACTACTGTCCCTTCTACAGTATCTATCCCTTTGAATACTTTTCTTTAAGTGAATCTCATTATGTTCAATACCTAGGCCAAATCAACCACTGAAATGTAAAATAATTTTCCCACATTTTCTGATTGGTGCATTTTACTGTGACAAATATTGCATCCAGTGTTCAGTTGCAGCAACCAGTAATGTAAAAATATTTATCCATGTTCCACACTAATCAGGATGCTTAATGGCTTTTAAATACAGGCTGATGCAAGATCATGAAGTCCCAAAAAGTTCATAAAGTAATTTTTTCCCTTTTCTTTTTCTTCTTTTTTTAAAAATAATACTAACCCTCCAAGTTCAAACAAACAAAATTCCATCAAAACATTCTCGAAAAAAAGCCATGTTATCAACCATTTGTTAGGTCTAAATCATATGCCTATATTATCCTCGCCACCTTGAAAATAGACTCTTTAATAAACACAAGATGAAAAATAAATAGGTTAACCAGGAGAAAGGTCATGCCTTGTCTGTTGTAATACGGTCTGATCACCCAAGATGATTGATTTCTTAAAAGAATCCATATCCATGACTCTTATAGACATTCTGCCATCCTGCAGCCATCTACAAGGTAGCTTGTACTTCTAAAGTTATTGAATCCTTGTGGTCCTCTTAAGAAATCAAGAAGTTCAGTAGTCTCACTTTTGTTTTTGTAAAATAAATTTTCTCAGTCTCTCTTTTTTAAATAAAAGCTGTAAAATGGAAGTGTTAAATCAGTATAATTGAACAATACCACCTAATTTTGCGTATCTTCAATACCATTAGCTCCATTCTGGAAATAAAATCAAGGAAAAAAAAATCAAGGCAAAGCCCGGACGTGGTGGCTCATGCCTGTAATCCCAGCACTTTAGGAGGCCAAGGTGGGCAGCTCACGAGGTCAGGAGATCGAGACCATCCTGGCTAACACAGTGAAACCCTGTCTCTACTAAAAATACAAAAATTAGCTGGGAGTGATGGCGGGCACCTGTAGTCCCAGCTACTTGGGAGGCTGAGGCAGGAGAATGGTGTGAACCTGGGAGGCGGAACTTGCAGTGAGCTGAGATCACACCACTGCACTCCAGCCTGGGCAACAGAGCGAGAGTCCGTCTCAAAAAAAAAAAAAAAAAATGCTGATTTCTGCATGCCCCTTTCCTCCACCCTCACTATCTGCCCCCAGATCATTGAATCAATTACGGGGCTGGAGGTCTTGTTTCCTAACTACCATGATTTTAATGGTTAACTATGTTTGGCAGCCATTATTCTTTACCATTAAAACTGAAAAGTCTCTGCAGAGACAACAAGCTACAAATACAGAGAAATATGAAGTATAGGCAATAAGAATCTGCTATAAGACTTTTAATTTTAATTTCCTCTACATTTCTAGCAACTTCCAGAATATGAGGATTCATGGACATCTCTAAAGTTTTGCTACTAATCAATAGTCAATATAAACCTATTATTTAAGCCTTAATTTTAGGAAAGTCAAATATATGCCCTTATTGCACAGCAGTTCACTCAGAAATTTTATAATAATAATTTAAATTGATTTCTGGGAAAAAAATTTTTGCTTTGTCTTCATCTATAAAGGTCATAGAAAGCATTAATAGATTTTGATACTATTTTTGTAATGCTAAAGGAACAAAAGCTGAATAGCACTTTGACAAAAAAAAAAAAAGATGTGATGCTCGCACTACAAGAGAATTCAAAATCTGCTTGATGGCCAAAGGATACATAATATGTGAATGGAATACATCCAACATTTTAAATGTCTAAGCCTCACAACATAAGTTGGAAAGAAGAAAATGTTATTATCAAGAAGCTTTTGAGGATAAGAAAGAGTCTTTATTTTACCTATTCCCAAATACACTTGCTGATTTTACACAATGACACAAAAAGAGACTTAGGATAAAAATGTTAACACACTTCTAGCTTAAGAAGTCACACCTACTGATACTAGCCTTTGTAAAAATAAACTTGAATAGCTCAGATACATTTCAAAAAATTGATAAATCCTATCCTAAAGATGGTGTTACCATCAATTGCTCCTGCAAATAACATCAGGGGGCCCTTTGGTGTCTCTAAAACATACAGCCACTGCTTCTACCCATGGCATATGGCTTCAAAAGTTAGAAGGCAAATACAAAATATTTAGAGAAAAAAATAGAGAAAACAAACTGTTCCATATTTATTCCTGGATTGGGGGAAACCATTGCTATCTTTCCCAGAGTTAAATATATTACACCCTAAGGTTTTAAAAAAGTACTTACAAAGAAATTAATTCTAATCCTGTAACTGTAGAATAGTGATTTCCAAATTTATGTAATAAACAAATCTTTTTAATTATCTAAAATAAGGGAGAAGTAATCATAATTTTTGTTTTAGATGTTCTCCCTCTCCAAAACAACATCCCTAATCTATTTTATGCCCATTTTTCTTGAATCAGTTTTTTTCTAGGATCAATTACATTAGTAAACATTTCCACTTTCCAACAGCATCAGAGCATTTGTAGCTGCATCTTCATTAGAACCATCTTGCAGTTCACACGCTAAGTTCTAAGGTATTTTATCAGAATTCATTAGATCCACAAGAGACTGATAGAATTTCTCATAAATGTTACCTAATGGGTTCAACCCTATACCTCAGTAAATGCATATTTGAGTTAGCCTATACTTTAAGCAGCTTAACTAGAACTTAATTGCTGGACTTCTCTTCCCCAAGAAGTAATCCTTAACAGAATTCATACAGAGTAGCAGAGTTAAATGAAGTGATTCTGAAAAGTCATTGGGAATCATAGATACCTTATTTAATTGAAGACCTATTAGGATTTCTTGACTATGACACTTTGTCTTTGTATCTATTACCATAAAATAAAATAGTACTCACCTTAAATAGATACATAGATTTTTCAGATTATTAATTCATACTATTTAAAAAAAGAGTTGTCTCCAAGATGGCATTCTCTCTCTCAGGGAGTATACAAGACAATCCATATGAGTTGAAAAGAAAATATTTAAATTTTTATTCATTTTATCTTCAAAAAAAGACAATTAAGCTTTACCAATTTTCTAGCATTTAATATTCAGATGAACACTCACATCCTTGCCCATCCATGTATCACACAGTCACCATCACATATGGGAGATGAGGTGTACTGAGGGAAAAAGTTGCTCCACAATACGGAGGAGTTAAAAGTCGTGTCTCACTCGTGCATTTCCTTTTGGTGTAGTAGACATATTGTGCTTGAAATGTGACTGGCTATTCAGATTTATAGATAATTTTCTAGTTCTAGCTAAAGGACTCTCCTAAACTAGACAAGTAGTTTAAAAACATTCCTCCAAAGACCACAGATTGAATATGATACTAATAATGTAAACATGAATTAACAGTAAATGATAAAGCTGACACTTGTCTTTACATAAAATTTTCCTTGTAAGAGAAAAACAATAATAATTTGGTAGCCAAAAATAATTTTAATGTATCAAGAGGACTATTTCAAATAGGAATTTAACTGTTAAAATGACCCTACCACCCAAAGCAATCTACAGATTCAATGCAATAACTACCAAAATACCAATGACCTTCTTCACTGAAATAGAAAAAAAATACTGACATTTGTATGACACCACAAAAAACCCAAAGAGCTAAAACAAGCCTGAGCAAAAAGAAAAAAGCTGGAAGCATCACACTACCAGACTTTAAAATACACTACAAAGCTACAGTGACAAAAACAGCATGCTACTAGCATAAAAACAGGCTCATAGACCAATGGAACAGAACGGAGAACCTAGAAATTAATCCACACACCTACAGTCAACTATTTTTTTACAAAAGCAACAAGAACATTCATTGAGGAAATGACAGTCACTTCAATAAATGATGCTAGGAAAACTGGATATTCCTATACAGAAGAATAACATTAGGCCCCTACCTCTTACCCTATACAAAAATCAACTCAAAATAGATTAAAAACCTAAATGTAAGATGGAAACTATAAAACTACTAGAAGAAAACACAGGAGAAACTCTTCAGGACATAGATGTGGGGAAAGATTCTATGAGTAAGACCCAAACACATAAGCAAAAAAAAAAAAAAAAAAAAAAGTCAACAAATGGGATTATATCAAACTAAAAAATTTCTGCACTGCAAAGAAATCAACAGAATGGAAAGATAACCTACAGAATGAGAGAAAATATTTGGAAACTATTCATTTTACAGGAGATTAATATCCAGAATATAAAGGAACTCAAACATCTCAACAGCCAAAAAAAAAAAAAAAGCCAGTTTAAAAACATAGGCAAATGATCTGAACAAACATTTTTCAAAAGAAGACATACAAGTAGCCAACAAGTATACGAGAAAACATTCAACATCACTAATCATCAGGGAAATGCAAATCAAAACCACAATGAGATATCATCTCACCTCAGTTAGAATGACTATTATCAAAAAGACCAAAAATAACAAATGCTGGGAAGGATGTGGAGAAAAGGAAATGCTTGTACACTGTTGGTGGGAATGTAAACAAGTACAGAGAACAGTATGGAGGTTCCTCAAAAAACTACAGGTAGAACTACCATTTAATCCAGCAATCCCATTACTGGGCACTTATCCAAAGGAAAGGAAATTAGTATTTCAAAGAGACATCTACATCCCCATGTTTATTGCAGCACTATTCACAATAGCTAAGATAGGAATCAACCCAAGTGTCCAACAACAGATGAACAGGTAAAGAATATGTGAGGACAGGCACATTGCTCATACTTGTAATCTCAGCACTTTGGGAAGCCAAGGTGGGCAGATCACTTGAGGTCAGGAGTTCGAGACCAGCCTGACCAACATGGTAAAACCCTGTCTCTATCAAAAAGTAAAAAAATTAGCCAGGTATAGTGGCATATGCCTGTAGTCCCTGCTACTCAGGAGAGGCTGAGGTGGGAGAATTGCAAACTGGGAGGCAGAGGTTGCAGTGAGCCAAGATCGCACCACTGCACTCCAGGCTGGGTGATAGAGTGAGACCTTGTCTCAAAAAAAAAAAAAAAAAAAAGAAAAGAAAAAATGTGGTATATATACCCAATGGAATATGCAGCCATCAAAAAGAATGAAACTCTGTCATTGACAGTAACATAGATGGAACTAGAAAATGTTATATTAAGTAAAATAAGTCAAGCAAAGAAAGACAAATATTGTATTGTTCTAACTCACATGTGGGAATTTAAAAAGTGAATCTCATGAAGATAGTGAAAGATTGGCGGTTATCAGAGGCCAGGAAGGGTAGCGAGAGGAAATTATTTAAAAAGGCTGATTAAGGAGTACAAATATATAGTTAGATAGAAGAAATGATGCCTAGTGTTTGGTAGAACAGTACAGTGACTAGAGTTAACAATAATCTATGGAATATTTCAAAATAGAAGAGAATAATTTGAATGTTCCTAGCATAAAGCAAAGATAAATATTTCATTTAAATATCAAAAAAATTGGATATCCCAGTCTCCATGATTTGATCTTTACACATTATATGAATGTATAAAATTATTACATGTACTCAGAAAATATGTGCATCTATTATGTATCAATAAAAAAACATACAAAACACTAAAGTTGACGTCATAAAAGTAGAATAGAGTATACTAGAGACTAAGAAGGGTGTGGGGAATAGGGAGAGACTTTTTAAAGATATGAAAGTACAGCTAGAAAGGAGGAATAAGTTCTAGTGTTCTATAGCACTGTAGGATGACTACAGTTAATAATATATACTTTTCAAACAGCTAGAAGAAAGATACTGAATATTTCCAACACAAAGAAGTGGCAAATGTTTGAGAGGATGGATATGCTAATTATCCTGATGTGATTACTATACATTATATGTGCTGAAACATCACTATGTACCCCATAAATATGTATAATTATTATGTGTCAATTACAAACCATTTGTAAAGGAAAAAATAAAATATGAATTTATATTTACTATGGTTAACAATTGCCCTTAACTCTTTGTCATGCCATAAGCTATTAATAAATGATACTGTCAAGATATTTAAAACAAGGCCAGGTACACTGGTTCATGCCTGTAATCCCAGTGCTTTGAGAGGCCAAAGCAGGAGGATCACTTGAGGCCTGGAGTTCAAGACTGCAGTGAGCTATGATTGTGCCACTGCACTCTAGCTTGGGTAACAGAGGTAGACTCCCATCCCTTAAAAAAAAAATACACACATACACATATACATAGGCAAGATATTTAAAATACATTTTTAAGCTTATTTTTAAATTATTGTACATATTTAATGTACATATATTAGCATAATGGTAAGTATATTTAATGTATAAATACATATATATAAAAAGATATTTGGGGAGTGCATGCTAAAAGTATTTTACCAACACATGAGTTAATAAAATAGTTTATAGATGATTAACCTAACAAGTGGCAGAAAAAGAGATATGATAGAAAACATCAAGTAACTCACAAATAAAGTATATATACCATTGGGATGTGTTTTCTTGTTTTCACAATTATTCTGAATACAAGTGTGGTATATGTTTTGGGAGTATACACAAAGCAAAAATTAATAACAAAATCCCATATTGAAGATTTGATTTAGAGAAAACTTTAAAGTTCTAAATACCCTTTTTATCTTTCCTTCTTCAACACATTTCTTCATTGTTCAGTTCAGACTGAATTAGAATTTGCTTCTGAGATCTAGAAAAAACAGCAATTTGAGTTGTAATCCAATGAAGTTCTTCTATCTGTTTCTGGTTTAAGGGAAGCTAGGGCTATTTATTCCAAAGTAAAATATGCCCTGAGAAACCAGGGACAGAACAGAAGGAAAATATCTCTGCACTAATTTTACTAGCCATGCTTGAAATCTGCCCACAGTGCCTGGGGTGGGGTAAAAGAGTTTTCACTAACATTAGCACCTCAAAGGAAGATTCAACTGATAGTTGCCATCACCTGTGAGCAGAAAAGAGCGAACTTTCCTCATAAGTTAAAGATGTAACTAAAAGACCAAATGCTGTAACTCTACTGTTAACAAAAACTCCTTGAGATTATCATGAAATTCAAAACCAAGACACCTGTGAGCCACCTACCACCTGATTGAATATCTCATTCTTTCACAGAAGTTTAAATATTCTGTGAGCTGACCTTTTCACTTTCCTGTGAGTTTTCCCTAAGGGTAAATCTTCAGTGGAAATAATATGATGGAAGGTTCCTACTTCAAGAGTGGCAAAAGCCTCAGAGAACTTCCCTAGCATATGAAAGCTTTCTTTTCTTGTCTTCTATGATTTTAGAAGGTATTTTAAAGATGTTCCTGGGATCAGACTTTATGTGCAACATGTCATGAAAGAGTGAATACTGATGATCAAACTGCTCTTCTAAAATGTATCATAAAATCAGGTTTATAGTAAATGTTCTTCAGACCATTAGCTACCATAATTCTCCAGTCCTTTTCTTAGCTGTTTTATTAACAGTGTACAATCCTCATTACTACTAACTGTTACTTGTTAAAAACAGACCCATCTACCATAAGCCACATCTCCTCCCACTCCTTGTTTTATAAGATACCCATAAATACCCTTGAAACCCATCTGTCTGGGATGCTCAAGGAAGAAAAAGGAGTTCAAGGGCCTCTTCTGGACTTTTCCATTACTAGAGTTTAGTATGCCTTAAGACACAGCCTGGAATTATAATTAATTTGGTTAAATTTTTGAAGTTAATCCCCTGGTAATGTGCTGTGCAGAAGGAGGAAATTCACATTCACAAAGAACAGAGAAAGTGGAAGAAGAAAACTCCAGAAAAAAGGAAGTCTTTTCCCTCCTTGATGATTACTTTTGAAGTCAATGTCATCTCATAAAGTCCACTGAGTAAAACTGACAGCAAAGAGTATGTTTTGCCTTGAGGCTCTGTCTTGTGCTATCAGGAGTAAATGGAGGTACCTTCTAAAGGTCTCTGACAATCCCAGAGGAAATTTTTCTGCTTCCTCTCTGAAGCACAGTGGGAAAGGCTCAGGCAGTTCAGCTGCACCATATTGCTTATGTGATGAGGATGGACAGCAGGAGGAGCGTGAAGCCGTTCTGCAGAGTTGATGGCAAATAATCAAAGAGAAGACAGATATAGCAGGAACTCTAAGGATGCAGGGGACACCATCTAAGGCAAAGTGACACTGATATCAACACCTAGGAAATGATAGAGGCAGATAAATTGCTCAGGCAAGAAAAAAGAGATGGGATGACCCAGTTTAAGCAAAAAGTAATTTGCTAATCACAAAGCCAAGAAATAATACAATAGGCTCCTCTCTCCACTCACACACAGCAGGTGTAGCCATTATCCAGATAGAGCAGCAGACAGAAAAGGAGATCAACTGCAATGTGACTGGTACTCAAACCACAGAGGGCTGCTTCCGAACAAGAGCTCACCCCAAAGAAAAATTGGCAGCCAGTGCCACCTGCAGAGGAAAGATATATCTTCTGCAGGCACTAGCTCTCCAAAGCTGACAGGCTGATATATTCTGCTGAATAAATCGAAAAACTTTCAAGTGGTCTAAAAAAGGTAGTCTAAAGTAGACTGCACTGCAGGGATCCAATCAAGTTAAGAATGTCAGGAGCCTGTGGCAACATCCACACCAGGAAAAAAGACTCGTAACCTCTGAGTTAAGTGCAAATGAGAAAATAGCATGGTGGGTTTTGTTTCTTTACATATGTTGTGTGTGTGTGTGTGTGTGTGTGTGTGTGTGTGTGTGTCCGTTCACGTGTGTGTGGCTGTATGTTGATTTTTTAAAGGACACAAAACTGCAAAACTGTTCTTTCCATATAAGGAGTAAATCAGGCATGAGAAGTATTTTTTCCTGGAACAGAAAACAAGCGTGTTATTTTCTCCCAGAATTTTTAGGCTTTTTGACTCCACGTGGAACTGACTTTCCCTTCCTCCAGGTTCTGCTCAAGCCCTGCCTCCCCCACAAATCTCTCCCAATGGATACAGCCCTAATTGTTCATGGCTCTCTCTCTACTGGTAACTTACTTATTGCTTGAACCATTGAATGTGGAACTTAATTGAATACTACTTACTTTCTTCTAATTGCTTACTATGTGTAAATTTAACCTCCCAAAAAAGACTACAAGATCCTTGAGAGCAAGGATTATGTCCAACATGTATATCCTGTTCCCCTCAGCTAGGCTGAATGTGTATATATATATATATATATATATACACACACACACAGAGAGAGAGAGAGAGAGAATTTATCTCTTGTCATCTTATCTGAGGAGGGTGGGAAAGGCCTCCTGGTGCACAAAGGTCCCTCTACCCTGTGTTCATTTTCTTTAAACCAAAGAATTCACTCATTTAGATTAAGAAATTAGCCCAATTATAGTACTAACAATCCCTGGGATGTTTCCTCCACTTAGCTATTCTGTAGTGATATGCAAAATAATAGTTTGGGACGTCAAGGCCTGGATTTGATTCTCAACTCCATCACTTCCTAATGACATGATCTTGACAAGTTATTAACATCTCCATAAAATTTGCTTATCTATAAAATGAGGAAATAACATTCTACTCATAGTTATGTGACAACTAAAAGAAAAAAAAATACATGTAAAATTAGCCCATAGTAAGCACTTAGTAAATGCTAGCTTTTTAAAACAATAATAATAATGATAGTAACAATATGTACTGAGATATACACTGAAAAGTGTGAGATTCAACCCTACTTGCAAGCTGACAAGGGAGCCTGCCACAGTTTCATGGATGCTGGGAAAAGACACTAGACTATTAAGTCAGACAATGGGCTTTGTTAGAGAAGAGCCAGTAGCATGAGCACAGTTCCATTCATCCCCCAAAGTCCCACAAGGGTTGGATCAGAGTTAAGGTACTCTGAGCCCAGGACACTCAAATCTTATATAATGGGCTGCAAGCAAACTTGCCTAACGTTTGTACTGAAGGTAAACATTATCCTTATTATACTAGCTAGTAAGCATGCATGCTCTCTGCTTCAGAGGAAGATACTATAACTTCTAGGGCTATTTGCTATGCAAACATCCTTAAAAAAATAGTCCAGAACAAAGACTATCAGTCTCTGTTCTCAACATGTGCAGGAAACAATCAATCCAGAGAATTACCTTCCAACAAAACTCAGCTCCTACTAGCAAGGACCTTACAATCTGCAGGAAAAGATAGATAAGTAAATTTTAAAACTGAGAGATAGGGAAATAGTGCTGTTTTAAAAATCACTAATATAATAAATGCATACAATTTTAAAATACCATATAACTATAAAAGACAGTGAAGCCATATATTTACTAACATGAAAATTGTTTATGATATATTGCTTGTTGCAGAGAAAGTGGTCTAAAAAGTAAGTATAGTATACTCCCATTCATATGTACAGGTAAATCGGACAAATCGTTGACATGGGATATTGCAAATAATCAACAGATAATTTCATTTATATAAAATATTAAACTTACAATATGTAATATTTATAAAAACTGTCCTGGAATGATATAAAGTCCAACATGCTGTGCACTTAAGAACTATGCACAAAAAGTTATCTTAAAAAGACAGGGAATCCAGGCAGGCTTCCTAGAGAAAGTAGTTATTAAGTGGAATTTCAATGAGATATAAAAAGTGGAAAGAGAATTTAAAGCAGAAGACAGTTGTGAACACACGGAACTTGGAATAGCATGATGGATTCATAAAATAGTATAAAACTATCCATAAAACTACATATTGTCTGGAGTAACCAGGATAAAAGAGAAATACCAAAAAAAAAAAACAGTAGAAAGGGCTAAAAGGATAGATATGGGTCAGATAAAAGTAGCAGCCAATAATGTATTCTAAAAGGTGAGGAGGTGGTAGAAGGCATCTACCTCAGAGTTCTGCCTACAGCAGGTTCCACTCTAAGAGCCAAATTCATTGCTGTGTACATGCAGCTACTTGATGAAAAGGGATTGGACATAGAGCCTTTCCAGCACCCTCCATCCCTGAACTACATTCATCCAACAGATACAGGATGCCCCACTAGGATTACCCCTGGCACAACAGACTTGTCATGTCCAAAATGATATACATTACCTCCTCCGTCATTCAAATCAAAACCCAAAAGGGTCTTTCTAGAGTTCTTCCTAGAACTCCACTACTAGTTCTTCCTATTAGTGGAAGAGTTCTTCTTACCACTTCTCCCCTCCCCACCCCTCACCCCACACACAGGTCAGTCAGACACATTTTCTCTCCTCCATATCCACCGCCACTGCCTTAGCTCAGTCTCTCACCATTCCTCCCTGGATGCTAGTAGTAGCCTCCCCCAAGGTCTCTTAGCCTCCCTTCCCAAGCCCTTTAGTCTATATTCCACACTGCCACCAGAGTGGAAGTGCTAATTTGTTTGTTTCTCTCTTTAAAATCCTGTAATGGTTCACCAACATCCACAAGGTAAAGTCTATATTCTTTATCATGCCATACAAGCTCATTCATAATCTGGCCCTTCCTACCTTTCTAGCCTTGCCCTGACTGCCACCCTTAAGCACTCCACAGTCATGACATTTGAAACTATGGAGGTTCCTCAGAATACACCATGTTCTTCTGATCTTTTTATTTTCTCACAGGCACAGCGTCTGCCAAGAATGTCCTCTTTCCTTATGACACCCCCAGTTCTTTCCGTGGCCATCTAAGAAACTATTCACTTTTCAAGGCCTAGATGAAGGATCAACCCTTTAGGAATCCTCTCCTGATCAGTTAAGTGCTTCTTCCTGTGCAAGCATCTAGTGTCATAAGCAGCTAATAACTGATACATTACAAATATAGCAACTGAAACACTGCTTTAATTATATTTATATGTCTCTTTGATATAAATCTTTATTAGATTGTGAAACCCTTAAAGGTAGGGTAAGATCTTATTCTTTGCATTTTTATTGCTCACCACATAATGAAGACTTTATAAATGTTGGATAAATAATTGGCTAGATATATGGATGGATGGTTTCTAGTTATTTGTCTATATTAACACAACTCAAGTTGCTAAAAGAAATTTTACAATAGAAGAGGCTTTCAAAATGGAAATATACTTTCTTAGTTCTAGTGCCTCAGTGGCTTAATCTCTTCTTTTTAAACACACACACACACACACACACACACACACACACAGAGTAAGCTGTCTTAAAGGGAAAGTCTTGTTAGACAATATGCTTAGCACTCACCAAAGACACTAATCCTAATAAAGATTTAAAGAATATTTAGCTAACAACAATTCCATTTATCAAGTGCTTACAACGAGCCTTATGTATCTTATCTTATACATAACAGCACCCTGTGAATTTGATACTACTCCCATTTTACAGATGAGGGAACTGCCTCTTAGAGCATATGAAGGACACACAGCTAAGGAAAGGACAAACTGGAATCTAAAACCATGAATCCCTGACACAAAGTCAATGCTTTGATCCACTGATAGAATTAAATTATCAAAATTTCCATTGTGCCAAACAGATAAGATGTGACTTTCTCTTTAATAATTATGTAAACAGTTTCAGTATTTTCTTGGATGTGTTACAGATAGGATTTGACCAAGAGCTCTGCTATGAAAACAGCAGGAAGCAACAGCCAAAGTGGTCAATATGAAAATTCATTTTCATACAACACACAGTTTACACTGCCTCATTTATAGTTTTTTTTTTTAAAGATGAGTTTGCCAACAATAATCTGTAATATTTCTGCAGTGAATATGAATAAGACAGCAATGTTTCTGTTTTGGGCCATGTTTTCAAACAATCCAAAAACATTTCTACTAGGTTAGAGAACAGAATTGTCAGTTAATATTGTCATAACAGTTTTTCACTTTTAAGAAACGATTTTTTTCTGTTTCCCTATCATAAGAAGGAAGCATACAAAAAATTGGAGCTTAGCTACACTGTGGAGAACCTTTTATATAGAATTTGGTTTGCTCAGCTTTGTCTCACATAACTGCTTAGAATGTTGAAAAATATTCAAAACTCAAACTAAGAAGAAACATCTACACCTTACCTTTAAGACGCTGTGATAGGCAGTCCCAGGATGGCCCCCAGTGCTCCTTGCCTCCTGGTATGTATAGTTCCTTCCCAATCCTCAGAGTTGATCTGTGTGACCAAAGGAATACAGAAGTTATAATATGCAACTTCAAAGTCTAGGTCATAAAACACATTTTGGTTCCTTTCTCTTTTTCTTTCTCTTAACTCACTCACTCTGGGAGAAGCTAGCTGCCATGACATGAGGCTAGCTGCCTCTCAAGCAACCCTACAGAGAGATCAATATGGTAAGGGACTGAGGCTTCCTCCCAATTGCCAGTGAGGCACTGAGACTTCCAGCCAACAGTCATGCAAGTGAGCCACTATGCAACTGATCCTGTAGACCCAGTCAACATCTCAATAACTACGGCACTTCTGGATATCTTGCCCGCGATCACACAAGATGCTAAACCAAAGTCAACCAGCTTAGATACTCCCAAAACCTGACTCTTGAAAACTCTGTGGGAAAATAAAGATTTTTTTCTTTTAAGCTGCCAGATTTGGTGAAAGTTTGACAGCAATACATGCATAATAAAGACACTATTCAGAAGTCCCATATGACACTTCTGCTTGAATCCTACTGGTCAAAGATATAGCTTCCCAGCCACAATTTGATAAATGTTATTAATAGAATGGGAAAGTAGTCTTTATTCTAGATGGCCATGCATTATGTTAAAAATAAGGACTTTTACTACCAAGGAAAAGGGGTAGAGGACAAGAGATATTAAAAGAGAAGTAGCAGCCTGTAGGAGATACACTGATAGCCCCCAATTAACCACACCTCCCAATATTCACACCCAATTAAAGTTCCCTCCCATGTGGGCTTGGCCATGTATTTGCCTTGATCAATGGAATCTTTGCAAACATGATACAAGCAGAGGCTTATACATCAGCTCACTCCCTCTTAAGAGTCTTACTGCCATCTGTAAAGAGGTACTAGCTATCCTGCTTAAAGAAAGAGGCCATGTGACAAACCAAGGTGTCCCAACCAAGCTCTCAGCTGAATATGGCTGCATGAGTGATCCTAGTCAACCCCATGTGTGATAAAAAGAATCACTGTAGAACCACAAGAAAGAATCAACGTTGTTTGAAGACCCCAAATTTGGAGGTAGTTTGACACAAAATAAATAACTGAAATGCAACCCTATCACATACAAAATACTTTACCTGGAAACTTGAAAAACTGTAAAGTGTTTCTACAATAAAGGGCATTTTGATTCTGTCAGACAATAGGGTATCTGGTATCCTTGATTTCAATCAGATAAAGCCATTGACATCTAATTGAATCATACAATTAATGATTCTTGCAATAGACTGAATTTTACAGATTGTGGAAATTATCATTCTTATACCATGGCTAACTAATGTTTGGACTTCCTCTAAAACGTCATTTCTTAAACTATAGCTTGAGGTCCACTGATTGATTTCAGGGGCCACATGAAACAGATGCCTAACTATTTTGTCTTTAATTTTTTCTGAATAGTTTAAAACATAACTTTGTAATAAGTTTTAATTTACAAGACATTAAGTTAAAGTATTGTTAACTCTAGATAACTTAGAATATCAGTACACTATTTGTACTATACATGGTCAGTTCATATACAATTCATCATTGTTTCCATGCTAAGATATCTAGACTAATTTTTATTTTAAAATAACTCAAGAGGGCCGGGCGTGGTGGCTCACGCCTTTAATCCCAGCACTTTGGAAGGCAGAGGTGGGCAGATCACAAGGTCAGAAGATCGAGACCATCCTGGCTAACATGGTGAAACCCCCATATCTACTAAAAGAATACAAAAAATTAGCCAGGCGTGGTGGTGGGCACCTGTAGTCCCAGCTACTCAGGAGGCTGAAGCAGAAGAATGGCGTGAACCCGGGAGGCAGAGCTTGCAGTGAGCCAAGATCACGCCACTGCACTCCAGCTTGGGCGACAGAGCAAAACACTATTTCAAAAAAAAATAATAAATAAACAAATAAATAAAGAGAACCTAAACTATCATTATATTTATGGACAGATGATTTTTACAAATTTATGTTACAGACGCTAGCTGTAAATTGCCAAGAAAAATAATGTATAAAACCTCCATATTCTTAGATCTTACTTACATAGTTCAACATAAATTGAAAAAAGTCTCAGTTGTTTTGGTGTTAAGAGGCTTGTTTTCTAATAAAAATATGGGGCCAACAAAATTCAAAGGAGTACCTAATGTATGTCCATAATATATTAGAAAATGTGAATCTTTGTGAAAAGAAGGCTGGATTTTACTAAATCTTGGATTTCCCCAACGCAAAAATCTTGTCTTGAAGTAATTGAAATGAGGCCCACATGACTGAAAAGCTCTCTTTGAAATCATGTATTCTGTTTTGTTATGTGGAGCAGAAAAATGTTAATGAAACAGTGTCCTTGTCAAATAATGTCCCTGACTCCATGAAGCAGGTCATGAATTATAGGCAGCTATGCTGTTTGCCTACACCTGAATGAAACCATCCAGGGCTTTTAGTGCAGAAAAATCCTTGGTTCCTTACATAATACACACTGATTCAGTAAGATTCTTTTGGATGTTGTAAAGCCTATATTCAAAACAGCAAAATAGTTTTTGGCCAAGAAAATATCTGACTGGAAAAAAATCATGAAAATCTGTCAGAGCCTGAACCATTATTCCAATTTTCCTCCTTTGTTAAAGAAAGCAGCTTCACACATTACTGGGGTTTGTTTCTTCCAATAGCATCATACCCTGGTATCAAAGACTGCTAATATCCCTAAAAAAATCCTCATCTCGATCTCACTGAAAATCTTTAATATGAACAAATACAAGGCTTCTACTACACAGAAGTTCATTGATACTTAAGAGGATATAGTGTAAAGAGGCAACAGAACTGGATTTCAATCCCAAATTGCTCATTTACTAGTTGGGTGATCTTGAACAACTTCTGTAACTCCTCTTGAGTCTAGAGTTTTCCTATCCGTACAGTGATAATTACATCTACCTAAAAATGCATGGTAACAACCAAATATGATAATATAAAAATTGATCTAGCAATTCTAGTATTCAGTAAATGTTGGATTGCTTTAAACTGAATAAGCATCTCAAAACCTTTCTTGTTCCTTCTAAGCCTCCAACTCTAAATTTTCCCAGTGGGCAAAGAGCTTTTTTCCTTAGGCCTCATTTCTAGTATCTACGGTGCTTCCAAGACTAGCAAAACAAAGTTTCTCGTAGAACCACCTGACAAGAGGACCACTTCTCTCAAGGTCAGCCTATGGCTTCCGCCAAAAAACTACCAGTTACCTCTCTCCCCATCCAGAACAGAGCACTATTTCCACTCACAGCCCAGTCTACACTCTTAACTCCTCCCTCACAGTATATTAGAAAGCCTATTCACTTAACAAGGCAAAGGTTTTCTCTGAGTTATGAACAGTTGTCTCCTCTAATGGGCAGAAATATTCCAACTCTACATCTGTCATTCTAATTTTTATTCAGTTAGCATCTGACATCTACTAATCTAATCATCCTCTATGCATATGGATATTGGGTTATTATTACATTTAAGAAATGCAATGCTCATTTGAACGCTTACTTTACTTTAATAAGTGTTTTAAGGTAATTCATTACTCCATGTGCAGATTTTGCAACCCATCATTTGACTATTGAGTAATTCTGTTGTTTTTCATTAGCATTCATTGAGTGTTTTATACTTTACCAAACACTTTCTAATATTGATTTGATTTTCACAAAAATCCTATGTGGCAGGTAAGCCAGATATTATTAGTCTCACTTTTTTTAGATGAGGGACAGAAAGTTTAAGTCAACTGGCTAAAGCCATGTGGCAATTCCATTGACAAATAAACTAAATTCTATGTCTTTTGGCTTAAAACCTGTAACTTTTCCACTGTAATATGCTGTCTTCCAGTGTCACTGAGTACTATCTTTTATCTAATTGACAATAAAAATAGTCAAAACAAAAGGAAGCCTCTGAAGTTAGCATCAGGGTAAGCGTATCAAACCAAATGATTCAGCCAGGTGTAGCAGCTCACATCTGTAATTCCAGCACTTTGCAAAGCCAAGGTAGGAGGATTGCTTGAGACCAGGAGTTTGATATCAACCTGGGCAACACAGTGAGACCCTGTCTCTACAAAACATAAATGAAGAAAATAGCTGGGTGTGGTGGTGCATACCTGCGATCCCAGCTATTCTGAAGACAGAAGTGGTAGGATAGCTTGAGCCTGGAAGGTCAAGACTGCAGTGAGCTATGATTGTACCGCTGCACTTTAGCCTGGGAATCAGTGTGAGGCTGTTTCAAAAAAAAAAAAAGTTATTAAAGAAAGCAAGCCTGTACCAAGAAATACTTTCTTTAATTTGTATTTAAAATGTTACATCCTTTATAAAAGTAAAAATGTAAAAAAAATTTTTAGGTTATAAAAATTATACATGGTAATTATAGGAAATATAAGAAAAACACAAATCACCTGGATGTTATTTTGAGTGTATTGGATACTTATTGAGCATTTTGAATATGCAAAAGATGTGAGGTGATTTATGTTTTTAAACCACCTGGGTGGCTGCTCTGTGGAGAATGGTGAAGAGCCTCAGTGGCAGAGAGAACCAGTTAGGAGACTACTGCAGATCCAGGAGAGAAATGAGGGAGGCTTGGACCAGGTAGGGGCACTATGGGTGCTAAAATATGACATCTAGAACTGGGGCATCCTTTGAAGGTACAGCTGATGAAGCAGCTATGGGATGTGAGCAAAAGAAAGAAGCCAAGAATAATTTAGGATTTTGACCTGAGAAAAGGTTGGACAGTGGGTATCATTTGGTCCAACAGAAGACAGAAAGAGAGTAGCAGATTTTTCAGAAAGAAGTTGAGAATTGTTTTGAATGTGTTAAAGTGGTGTATTAGTCCATTTTCACGCTGCTGATAAAGACATACCTGAGATGGGGCAATTTACAAAAGAGAAACGTTTACTTGGACTTACAGTTCTACGGGCTGGGGAAGCCTCACAATCATGCACGAGGGTAAGGAGGAGCAAATCCCACCTTACGTGGACGGCAGCAAGCAAAGAGAGAATGAGGAAGACGGAAAGAGCGGAAACCCGTGATAAAACCATCAGTTCTCGCGAGATTTATTTACTGCCACGAGAACAGTATAGGGGAACCCGCTCCCTTGATTCAGTTATCTCCCACCGGGTTTCTCCCTTAACACGTGGGAATTATGGAAGTACAATTCAAGATGCGATTTGCACGGGGACACACAGTCAAACCATATCAGGTGGCTATTCATGTGGACTATCCAGTGGCCAGTTGGATGTATAAGCCAAGAAGGGAGAGGAGGGGTGAGGCGCAAGATAGAAATGTGGACGTTTATATCACACTGTCTCACTGCACTAATGCAGCTTGAAATTTGTCTCAAACAGTGTGTGTGTGATCCAAATAGCTGAACAATCAACACAGTTATTTCAGTCACTCAGAAGGTCAGTTTAAATCAACTCATTTAAATTAGTAGCCTGTGTGACTGAAAGTATCAAATTGATAATGCTACACTTGACGAAGCTTGGCAAAACTCATATGAATCCATTTGCCTCCCTAATAACAATTTTTCCATTGATTATTGTAGGAAACCTTTGTTGACATTACTTGCTCCCACATGCTTTTTTGGTTTTTGTTTTGTTCTCTTTTGTTTTTGATAATTGAGTACATCCCCATATCTTTGTATTTATGAGGCAGAGATAGTTGTTTAGATACATAAAACAATTATGTTCTATTTTTATCTCTAAATTGTTCATTTGAAATAGCAATTGCATAATCATTAGCTGTCTGGTTTGATAATTGAAAATAATTTTTGAAGAACTAAGTACTTTTATCCTCTCAAGTCTGCAGCAATGATGGCTAAATCGAACAACCTGGAGAAAGGGTGTCCTCTTACATACATTGACTGATAGATCGCCAAACTTTTTGAGATGGAGTCTCGCTCTGGCTGGAGTGCAGGGGTGCAATATCCGCTCACTGCAACCTCCGCCTCCCGCGTTGCAGCGATTCTGCTGCCTCAGCCTCCGGAGTAGCTGGGACTACGGGGATGTGCGCCACCACGCCCAGCTAATATTTTGTTTTGTTGTTGTTGTTGTTTCTTTTTTGAGATGGAGTCTCGTTCTCTTGCCCAGGCTGGAGTGGAGTGGCGTGAGCTCGGCTCACTGCAAGCTCCACCTCCCGGGTTCCGCCATTCTCCTGTCTCAGCCTTCCAAGTAGCTGGGACTACAGGCACCTGCCACCACGCCCGGCTTT
Source organism: Macaca thibetana thibetana (assembly GCF_024542745.1). Taxonomy (NCBI): domain Eukaryota; kingdom Metazoa; phylum Chordata; class Mammalia; order Primates; family Cercopithecidae; genus Macaca; species Macaca thibetana. The sequence continues at coordinate 58,568,377 of NC_065581.1, read as the reverse complement.
CTTTGTATTTTTAGTAGGGACGGGGTTTCACCCTGATAGCCAGGATGGTCTCAATCTCCTGACCTCGTGATCCACCAGCCTCAGCCTCCCAAAGTGCTGGGATTACAGGTATGAGCCACTGTGCCCGGCCCAAGACACCTTCGGATTGTAATTTAGCTTCCTATCTCATGCCTCAAAAGAATACACTGGCCTGCAGGAGAGTTATAATTGTTACTGAAAATTATTACACTGATCTTCTGAAATATAATAAATAAATAAATAAATAACAAGACTTTTCACATGAGAAGCCAACATGCAAAAGAGATATAATACGATTTGGAAGAAACAAAACGAAAAGAAAAAACTGAGAGAAGATAGACTCAAATGTGTAGCTTCCACATCACCAATTAGAAATAAGGACGCCAATTCAACAACAGATAGTGGAGAAGAACAGCAAGGGTGCCTAACAGAAGATGAAGAGAAAATCAAATCACTTTAAAGTCTAAATGGACACCTTCCCCCACAGACACCTGCACTAAGGTAGTGTCTTTGAAGAAGTGATGCACTGCCATTGTGGGTTAATAGCTACCTCCCTATGCCTTGTTGGGTTTTGACAGTATCGGGGTATCAGAAAAAGGGAAAAACAAACGGCATAGTAAAGTAGTAACAGAGGCTCAGAGAGAAGTTGCTATACACAACACAGATTAGTGACAAGCTAGGCTATTAATGATCCAATATTGCATCCATGACAATTTTTTGTGATATGTACTATATGGTACGTACTTTACAGTAGGTAGCTAAGTGCTTTACACACATTTCCTCATTCCTCCTCAATCTTATGAGACAAGTACCACCACCCTTTTAGGTTAATTTTCTAAATGGTGTAGAAAAAAGGGCACACAACAGAGCTGCTTTTAGGCACCAATCATCGGCAAAACCAACTTGAACACGAGGGGAAAAGAAAGTATGTTTGATTCATACAAGCAACCTGTATTCACACAAGGTGATGGTGTAGCTGTCTCTGGGCAACTGAAAATAGGACTGGGAAGTTGGAGAACTCTGCCACTTCTCTCTGCTTTTCTCACAATGTGGGCTCCGTTCCCTCTTTCTTCGAAGTGACTTTCTCCTCATGGTGGGAAACAGAGCTGCCAGCACCTGCTAGCTCACGTGTCCCAACTTTGCTACCTGAGGGAGATACTCTCTTCCTAAACCCGGACCACTTCACTAGCCAGGGTATGCCACCCTGATTGGCTCAACCCTTTAGACGTCTCTAACCTCTCTATCCATCATGGCCTGAAGGGCAAGAGAGAAGCACACACAGGCCCCCTGGGTGACCTTGGTGCTCTAGACCACCACAGATGGTGTGCAATACATCATCCTAAGAAATGAAATCTCCTTCCAGGCAAAGCGAAAGGGAAGAAGCAGAACATTCAAGGGAAAAAAATAGAACCTCACTGCCTAATTGCATAAGTTTAGTTCCAGAACATCCACAAGAGATTAATCTGTTCTCTGTGATACCAGAACCCATAAAATAAAACAGTTCAGATTTTATCTTCACCTGTGAAGCAGTGCCTCTATGCATAAAACAATCCTTTTCCCCAAATATTAGGAAATGTAAAGTAGAGGTTTTAACCTTTGGGGTCCCAGTTCTCCTTAAGAATTTGAAAGGGCCACTGGGCCAGTGATTGAACTATTATCTCTGAACTTTAAAACCCCTAGCTTTGTGATGCTGCACATCACACTCCTGCTTCACTAGCTGTCACCTGTTAGGGTTCATCAAGAGGTGGCACTTTGGGGTAATGGCAAGACTGGAGGAAGAAGAAGGGTCCTGTTTCTTCCTGTAGGTGAACTGTCTGCTGTGGCTCCTGTACTTCCATCCTCAAAATGCCAGTCTGTTTTGGAGGCTTCAGTTGAGTCCAGTGTGAAGAGACTCCAGCACTCATAACAAGCACCGGCACGTCCCCTCAGAGCCCCTTGCATCAGCTGCCTGGCGTTCTTTCTAAGAAGTCCCAACACCATATGAGCAGGGGCTCCTTAGAGGGCTGAGTTTCAGGTCTATGGGGCCCCCTCCCCATGTTTTTAAATTGTAATGATTCCAGACCCCCTTTTGTGTTTTTTTTCAACTCTGGGAGTAGCAGTAGTTCCTGCAAATACTACCTTTGTGACCACTTAGAAGTCACACCAGCTATTTTTCCAGAAATAATTTAATAGAAAGAAGTGTTAACTAAGGTCAAAATTGTAACAACTGAACAAGCAAAAAGAGAATTCTGTCTCCTAAATAGACGTTATGGACATATCCCCAGAAATATGCACCTATTACATACATACACTCCACATAAAAATTGTAATGTGTTCATTAGTACGCTAAAATTTACCTAGAGCCAACTATAAACTCCATGAATCCAAAACTAAGAACCTTAGTTTGATCTCTTGACCTTCAGAACATGATTGATGCAGAGGTTAGAGACACCTACAGACCCTGGCCAGTGAAGTGGTCCAGGTTTAGGAAGAGAGTATCTCTCTCAGGTGATGAAGTTGGGACGCGTGAACTAGCAGCTGCTGGCAGCCCTGTTTCCCACCATGAGGAGGAGGCCACTTTGCAGGAAGAGGGAGTGGAGCCCACATAGTGAGAAAAGCAGAGAGAAGTGGCAGAGTTCTCCAACTTCCCAGTCCTATTTTCAGTTGCCCTGAAACAGCTGCACCATCGCCCTATGTGAACACAGGTTGCTTGTATGAATCAAACATCCTCCCACTTGTTAAAGTTGGTTTTGCCGACAATTAGTACCTAAAAGCAGCTCTGTTACGCACTCTTTTTCTGTACCATTTGGAAAAATAGCCTATAAAGGTGGTGGTACTTATCTCTTAAGATTGAGGAGGAATGAGGAAATGTGTGTGAAGCACTTAGCATGGTATCTACCATGCTGGGTCTGATGCAGGGCACTTCAATAATGGTTCTTAGAAAACAATTTGAGAGTGCCCTGAGTTCTAGGTACTGGTCACTTAACAGTCTGGTTTCATAAGTAAATGCATTTACCTGGATTCCATGCTGTTTCCCAAAAGGTAGCCTTGGCATTTCAAGTGAGATATCACATTAAAAGACTGTACATTTACCAGTGAAAAAAGTGAAATGGTTAATAAATTATGATCCTGAAGGAGACTTTTATGATCTTGAAGAGCTTATTTTCTATCACAGTCTATTTTCTGAATAGCTTTGAGAACGACTTTTTTTAAGTCTATTCTTGTAATGTTTTTCAACCTTTATTTTGGCAGGTCCAAATGAATTAAGTTCCCTTGGGTTTAAGTAGACTCAAGACAAAGGCTGATATTAAGATCTTCTAGATAATTGTGGGCCAGTGTCATGTGACAAGCATCATCTTTTTCTTCCAACAGGGAGAACTCCAAGATGAAATGCAGATTGCCCAAAAAGAAGGCAAGATGATCTCCTGGGGCACAGAAAGAACTTTTAGAACTTCTATTTACATTCACATTTCATCTCATGCTTTTTAAATTTATATTTTTGAGCATGTTTTATAATGTACATAATTTATTAGTTTGATAAAAACATGTAATATTTTATAAATAAAAATAAATATTTTGATATCTAGGCTGTGAGTACATTCTCGAAGCTTTTTTAAGAGGGATACACTTTAAAAAATTTTTGGAGACCACTGCTGTAGTGATAAAGAACCATATGCTTTGGAACGAGAGTCAATGAACTTCGCCTACAGGCCAAATCTGACCTATCTACGTATGGCCCTTCAAGCTGCAAATGAAAAAATAAAAAAGTATATATAGCAGAGACTGTATGTGGTCCACAAAGACTAAAATATTTACTGTCTTCCCTTTACAGAAAATGTTTGCTGAGTTGTGCTTTGAAATAAGCCCACACAAAACACATTCAAAATTCTTTGAAAGGATGAGGGAGATTCCCCTCCTACTTTGTTAATGAAATTTGTACAAATGAGAAGGGAAAGTGGGTGTAAGTTCATAGGTTGGTACTTGTGATCTAACTATGGATGTTACAGATACCAAAAATAATTATTTAAACAGGGATGAAAAGTCAAGGGCAAGAGCAACAGTGAATGCATTGAAAACTTCTTTAAGAATGATGATGACTCTTGAGGGTGGCCTATTACACTGACCCAAAGGGTCTCACAAATCAGCTTCATTTTATGAAAAAGAAACAAATAAACAAGGAATAAGTTGACTCTAGGAGTTTTATGTCAATAGCTATGGCTATAAAATTTCATAATAACTGATGCTTAACAGGTGATTCTGAATCACCAAAATTAGGAAAAATTGTTTTCAGTTTTCTCCTATTAAGGAGTGAGAAATACATTTTAGTAGCATTTATGCCACAGAAAGGGGCTGAAATATATATTCCTAAACTTACAGGTTAATTCACATCCAAGAAACTAGGCTCCATAGAATGACTTGATACCCAACTGACCAACTCTTGGTAATATAAAGATGGAAACAGAAGCTTTATTAAAGCCAAAATGCTGATAGCCAATTCATTGAAAATGCCCCCCATAGTACCTGTTAATGAAGAAGAAGAAATTAAAATATATGGTAATTAGGCTACCTGTGTTAGGGCTGATCAGGCTTTCCAGTAGGCCTATTAACTATGACATGTTAATTCTGTTCTATTTTAGAGTTCACTAAATATGTTATTCACATTGTCTGAAATCTGGAAGCTGAGAATGTATCTGTCCTTTGACCACTGGATCAAGTAGAATTAACCTTTTTAAGTTTAAATATAAATGTCTAATAAAAAGCAAACACCAACTAGAGTCTGTTACTTCCAGGACAGAAAGTTTTTATTGCTCACAGAAGTACCATATTAGAACATGAACAGCCTGAACACGTATAATGTCTGTGGCAGACACTGCCAGTCAACTAGCCAGTGTCTATTCCACCTTCTTCCTTTTTAGCAGAATTTTGATTTTGTTTGGGAAAACTGTGTACCTAACTAAAAATGTCCAATCTCCCAGCTAAGAGTAGCTGTGTAACCCAGAATTTGCCAGTTAGTATATGAATGAAGTCCCTGAGAGGGGCTTTCACTCCAAAATAATAGCAAAGACTTGGAATCAACCCAAATGTCCATCAGTGACAGACTGGATTAAGAAAATGTGGCACATATACACCATGGAATACTATGCAGCCATAAAAAAGGATGAATTCGTGTCCTTTGTAAGAACATGGATGCAGCTGGAAACCATCATTCTCAGCAAACTATCGCAAGAACAGAAAACCAAATACCACATGTTCTCACTCATAGGTGGGAATTGAACAATGAGATCGCTTGGACACAGGAAGGGTAGCATCATACACCGGGGCCTGTTGTGGGGTGGGGGGAATGGGGAGGGATAGCATTAGGAGATATACCTAATGTAAATGACGAGTTAATGGGTGCAGCACACCAACATAGCACATGTATACATATGTAACAAACCTGCACAAATTGTACCCTAGAACTTAAAGTATAAAAAAATAAAAATAAAAAATTACAAAGCTTGCAAGTAGAAGGTTTTTGGGTGCTTCCACTCTCTTCCTCCCTGGAAAGTAGATTTAGGCCTAGAGGAACAGCAACGATTTGCAACTGTAATGACAAGAGCCACATGTTAAGGAAGGCAGAGCAAGCCTATCTCTGGCAGCATTAGTAAGCAACCAAACCGGCTCTTGGGTATCTATTTCTGGCCTTGTACTTATGCAAGGGGGAAAAAGTCTTCTTTTTCTGGCACTCTCAGCCTAATGCCACCCTAACTTTTACAATGTGATTATTTCTGTTTAGTGCTAAGTGCTTGAAGTACACTATGTAACTTAATTATTTCAACAGCTCTACAAAGAGGAAAATACTATTCTCCACTTTACAGGGAATAATAGTTAAATAACTCACCCAAGATGACCCAATTAGTATGCAGCAAAATTCAAATTCAAATTCAGATCTGATGGTCTCTATCATTTCTTCCTCAGTGTTAAACCCAGTGCATTATACATCAATGATTGCTCAGTAACAATTTTGTTCAAGGATATTTGCATAACAGACAGCTAAGAAGCTAGAGAGAATGTCACTCTCCTGATCCGAGAGCAGATTTATTTAGTCTCTTCAGGATAATGAAGTCTCCCTGCCTTCTTCAGGGGGGATTTGCTTACATTCCAAGGTAAGACAGATAATGTTTTCCTAGAGAGCAAAGATTGGACAGGTTTACCAGCAGCCCCTTACCAGCTTGAGGGTTTTCTAAACTTGGGGTTTCTCAGCAGTGACGCATATCCTATGTGTACAATATTTTCCTGGGCCCATGTGTGCACCAACCCTATGTGACTTACAGAGCAAAGGAAACTGATGCAAACATTAAGCTCCTGCATAAACTATCTAAATCCATTTGGGCTAATTGTCTCTTTTCCAAAGAAATGCATGGAAGCGTTAGAAGTCATACCAGATCTCATTGTCCTTGCTGCTTAAAATCTCCTTGACCACTGGACAATAGGCAGGAGGCAATCCAGCTGAAATAACTCTTTTTGGCCCAAAAAGATGCTGTTGAAAGAATCAACTACCTAACATTTAAGTGCCTCAAACTATTTTTTAAAAGATATAATTATTCCAAAATGGTAATTCTTAACCTTTTAGTATTTGTCACAGTTTTTTGAATTCTAGAATTTTGGCAGTGTACTTGAAAGAGACTAAATACCAAAATCATCATCAAAGTCATCAACAATAACATGAAAATCATGTGACATCTCACAATTTCCATAAAAGCTTCCCTAGTTATGGCTTCATGGATTCCCTTGCCGCCTTTCTGCACTATGTGGCTGTTTGAATACAGCTGTCTTCTGCTCTGTCCTTAGTCGCTTGTATTCTGGTACAAATGTTCTCACATGCTCTTTCTTTAATGATAGTTATATATTAACTAAAGTGCATCACACAATCCATTTAATCTATGTCATATGTTACAGAGTTCTGAGTGACAATATTCAATTGATACAAAGAAAAAACTGTCATATATTGATGAAAGTTTTGTATTATGTGACTTGGTGAAGGGATATGGTTATACCTCTGCACCCCAGTACGCCGGTTATGAACCGTATCCTGGGACCCTGTATAGAACATCAATATTGACTAAACACTCACTGTGTGCAGAGTGATATTCGTGATATTCTGACACAGTGGAGGATTATGACAGATATTTTTAAATGGTCCCTACTATCAAAGATATATTTTGAAAAATGGGACATACGTATGTGAAACATCCAAGAACACATCTATAAACAATAATTACAAAAGCCAATTAACACAACGGGTATAAATCTTAGTCTATGATCCAGGTACACAAAAAACATGGAATCTCTTTATTACCTTTGAACAAACCTAAATTCAAGTCCACATACCCAGCCTACTAAGTTTTCTTTCCCTTAAAAAATGCACAGAGATTGTGTGTGTTACAGAATCAAAGGTAGAGAAGAACAGACTCATCCCACCCTACCCCCAATCCATACTCGTGGGTCTTCACTAATCACTGTTGAGATTCTCATAGTCATGACTAAGATTAGTCCTCATGTCTGGGGCTCTGCAGATCCCAGGGACACAGGAATCTTTGGCAAGGCTGAAAAGACCCTGTGCCCAAAGGGAAACCTCCCTCCATGAACCTCCACCCACTTAGAAAGTTAGTTTCCAAAAGAGAATGCCAAGGAACATGCCAGCTGTCACCACCAACTCCTTTCCCCTTCCTTGTCAGGAAGAAGATCCTCTCTCTCTCTCTCTCTTTCTCTCTCTCTCTCTCTCTCTCTCTCCCCCCCTCACATTTTCTCCTTCTCTCTTACATTCTCTTTATTCATCTTTTTACTTGTACAATTAGCATCATCTCAGTTATAACTACAACACCTAATGTAGTGTTTATTATGTATCTGGCACTGTTCCAGTGCTTTATTGTATTTATTATTTTCATCCTTATGCAATGCTCTAAGATATCACTATTATTATTCCCATATCACAGTTGAGAAAACTAAGGCATGGAAAGGTGATTTTGTTCAAGGTCACATAACTGGCAAAACTAGCTGATTGCTAGTAAAAACATGAGGAGACACTGACCTCAAGAAGCTTCTTTTTTCAGTATCCCTTGTTAGCACAATGCTGTGGAGACCATTTCACAGGATGTGAACCACATACAAAGGTAGGGCATGAATATGTTCTGGCTTTCCTCTTTTTTAAAGCCATAAATTAGGTTCAGCCAAATTTTAAACGTCATTCTAAAAACCTTACAGAGTTGAAGTTTTCTTGCTCTGGTTTTTAAACTTAGAACTGGTATAGGTTTTGAATAACAGCGTCAGGCATAAAAGGTTTAACTTGATACTTCAAAAACAAAGAACTTTCAACTTTGTGAATTTATTACTCAGTTCCATCTGGATTTGAGACAGCTGGATAGTAATCCTGTGGCGATGAGTTCTACCAATATTAATTTGTGTTTTTTTGGGAGGTAGGGTCAAGAATCCTTAGATCACAAATCCTTCATCCTGACCCTAAGATTTCAGATCCACAGTCCACAGGAAATTTCAAATAACATTCAAGTGAGAAGCAATCTCCTGGATTTTCACAAAGTACTTCTTAGAGGGTTCCTGCCCTCCTGGGACAGTGAAAAGCTGGAAATAATAAAGTCTCACTCTTTCTTTTTCTTTGTCTTTCTCTTTCTCTTTCTTTCCTTCTCTCTCTCTCTCTCTCCTCCCCCCCCCCCCCACCCTTTTTCTTCTTTGTCTCCCTCTCTCTCTCTCTCTAAGGAGTTTTAAAAGCCAAGGCCAAATCAGTATACTCCTAATGCTATATTTCTAGAAACTGAGATTTCTGAGAAATCTAGAATTTGTTCCCACCTAAATGAACATTGTGAAAAATCAAGGCTTAGTTTTCTTCTGACCAGTTACCCAATATAATCAAATGTAAAAGTGATGTAAATTTTCTGTGACTTATTTTTCTTTTTCCTGATAGTAACATGAAGCAGCCTTCATTTTTAAAGGGGAATCACAAAGTCTGATGGGTATTTCAAAAAGAAAAACAATAACAATTGATTCACTCTCTCAAAGCCTGTCATGAAACAGCTGAGTCCTGGCACCACCACCAACAAACAACAAATGTGCCAAAGACAGCAAGATGCATTTGGGAGATAAAGCACAGCTTCTTTCATGCCAAAGCACCCACTTGAACAGATGAAAAGAGGGCATGAATACTGCTGGAAGAAGACAGATGCTGAGAAGGAGTAGTGATGCCCCAGCACTGGGCAGTAATTGAGAATGTGGTTTCGTTCCACACCCTCTGAGACAGGGCAGCTGCGATGTATCTTTTGACATTGCCACTTGGAGCCAAGTCATCTTTCTCATTAGGCTCTTTAAATGCCACCTGGCCATGCTGGGCAATCTTCTGCAACACGAAGAAGTATTTTAGTGTTCCCTGAAGAAACGTGTAGAAAAAGCTAACACAAAGACAACATTCATTAACACATTGCAAAACCCTAAACTGCCACTGGTACATTATCCTTCAGTGTTATCACAAATTATGGTGACTATATCTTAAAATCTAATTGCAAATCACAGAATACATTGGCAGTTTTTCTCTTACATCGTTGTTTGGAAAATTATTCATGGGCTGAGCCTAACTATGCCTGAAACTGTGTCCTGAATGGCATCTTTTAACTCAAATCGAGAATTGAAGGTGGCAGGCCTCTCGGTACTCAGATGTGGAGCAGCCAGAATATTTCAATCCATCTCCAATCTATTACCCTAAGTCATTCAGAAAGCTTCTAAGAAAAGCTATCCAGAGCAATGGTGTGAGCTTCTTAGGCCATGAAAGGTTACTTACTACAGAGTCCCTGACCCCATCTCTACCTCCTTGGCCACCTTATTTCACTATTCTAGATAAGAGAGAAGAGAACAGAAGAGGAAAAAAAAAAAACATTAAGACCAGAGATAACAAAGGTTGAAGTGATTGCTGTTAATGTATCCACTGACAGTGAAAAGCAGAGAAATGCTAATTATTTAACAATTAGCAATGCTGTCTCCTTAATTAGACATATACCACATTAAGGAGAAACTTGGCAAAGTGGCTCATGTCTACAATCCCAGAACTCTGGGAGGCCAAGGCAGGTGGATTTCTTAAGCCCAGGAGTTTGGGACCAGCCCGGGCAACATAGTGAGACCCTATTTCTACAAAAAAAACTTTAAAATCTGCTGGGCGTGGTGACTTCTGTAACCCCAGCTACTTGGGAAGCTAAGATGAGAGGATTGCTTGAGCCCAGAGGTTGAGGCTGCAGTGAGCTGTGACTATTCCACTATACTCCAGCTTGGATAACAGAGTGAGACCCTGTCTTAAAAAAAAAAAAAAAAAAAAGAAAAGAAAAAAAAAAAAAAAAGAAATTTGACCAAATAATTTCCACCTTGATTGCAATGATTATCAATCCTAAAAGCAAGGACCACTTGGGCACAACCTAATATCGAATACCAGGGAGATCTGTAAACACATTCTGAACCTTTGTTATAAGGCTTCTGTGATTTTATATCACTTAGGACAGCAGCGCTCACATTGTGGTCTACAGATCTGCATGGATTCCTTGAGATCCTTTCAGGGTAATCATTTGGTTAAAACTAATTTCATGCTAAGAAGAAGCTATTTGCCTTCTTCACTAAGGTGATATTACACTATTGCAAAAGCAATAACGAGGACACCTGCTGGCACCTAAACCTGAATCAGTCATTTCATTCATTACCCTGTACCACGCACTAGCAGTGGCTGGGGCAAAGCAGGAGGGACAGCCAGTGTTAGTTAAGGGTATTCTTGATGAATGACTTAAAAGTATTAATTTTATTAAATCTCAACCCTTGAATTCATTCCTTTTTAAAATATTTCACGTAATATACATAAAGCCCTTCTGCTTCTTACCAAAGTACAACAGTCAACCCAAGGAAAAGCATGTATGTGAGTGCTTGAGTTTGAAGTGAACTAGCTGACTGGACATTTCAGTCAACACAGAATGCAGTAGTCTTGGGAAGATAATAGGCTATTTACTCATTCAATTAGTATTTCTTGAGTTTAATGTTCTCCTTAATCTATATTAGACATCAGCTCTCTTTCAAAGTTGAATGATACATTGGTTGGTTTTCAATCATTCTTTTTTAATAACAGCTTTATTGACATACAACACATATACTGTACAATTTATAAATTGTGCACCATTTAATAGTTTTTAATATATTCACAGAATTGTGCAACTAGTACAATAATCAGCTTTATAACATTGTCATCACCTCAGAATGAAACCCCCGTACTCAGCAGTCACTCCCCATTTCTTTCCAACTTCCTCCGCTCTGGAAAATCACTAATGTGTGTTTTCATTTCTCATGAATACATACATGGAGGTGAAATTGCTAGATCCTACAGTAACTCTATGTTTGACCTTTTGAGGAACTACTAGGCTGTTTTCCAAAGCTGCCATACAATCACTCTTAAAAGTTTTAGGTAGTAATCCATTCACTAATTTAGGAAATATTTATTGAAAACCTAGTATGCCTGAATTCATATGCTAGTTATTAGTGAAATAAAAGAAAACAAAGCAGAGACTCTACTATAGTGGAGAGTATAACCTAGTAGAGAGAGACAAAATCATAACTTTGTGGATGAGTGCAATGATAGGGAAAGTTCAGGTGCCAAGGAGTAGGTGGTAAAAGGACCTAACCTATTTAGAAGGCTGGTGAGATCTCCCTGAGAAAACAATGTTTATTCTGAGACCCAAGTAAAGGGATAACCAGAATTAACTTGGCAAAGAAAGGGGAAAGTGTTTAGTACCAAGGAACAAACTCATGTAAGACCTGAGGGAGCGTGTCTGTTTGAGAAACCAAGAGAAATTCAGTGTGACTGGAAACTGTATAGTGTGCAAGGCAAGAGGGTAAAAATTGAGTCTGGAGAAGTACAGATACCACTGAAGGGGTTTTAATAGGACAATAACACTGTTTCATTTGTGTTCTAAAAGAAGACACTTGTTTCTGGCTGGAGAAAGGACTGGAAAGAAGCAAAACTAGAGCTTGAAACCAGCCCAGAGTTTATAGACAAAGCTAGTCAAGAAGTTATGGTGGCCTGAACTACAGTGTCAGTACAGTTGTGAATCCAAAGGAAATAAAAACAATGCTTAGAGTAGAATTAATGGGACTTCGTGATTGATTGGATACGAAGGGCAGTAAAAGGGAAAGGACCAAAATAGATTTTCTATTCAGGTACTGGGTGGATGTTAATGCCATTTGCTAAGCCCAGGCCACAGGGGAATATGCCAAATCATGGTCCACAGGAAAATTTCCCGCATACTCACTAAATGCAAGACACTGGGCTAGAGGTCTGAGTATACAAAGAAATAAGGACACTGTAGGCAGAATAATGTCTCCCTTTTAAACGTCCCTGAAACCTGCAAATAAATGACCTTATATGATGTGAAGAAACGAGTTAACACAGCAGTCTTAAATTGCTATCCTTGAAAAGGCCTACTTCTAGGAATGGCCCTTGGATAGTATCTGGGAATTTAGACTTTAGAGGGTTCCCACTATTAACGGATAAGGGTTGCTCACTGTGCCTAAAATGTTTTGGCAAATAACACAGTTTATGCTGAATGCCTTCTTTGCTTTTGGGACTCTGGAATTTTAGCACATGATAAGTAGAAGTTGCCTATATGACCAGCCCTGGTAAAAAACATGAACACTAAGTCTCTAAAGACTTGCTTCAGTTAACATTTTACATGTGTTGTCACAACCCATTGCTGGGAGAATTGAGCACATCCTTGGTGACTCCATTGAGAGAGGACCTTAGAAACCTTGTGCACAATTTCTTCCAGACTTTGCCCAAGGGCCTTTCTCTTGATTGGCTTCTATTTGTTTTGGATGTTTTTTGCCATAATAAATCATAGCTGTGAGTATGACTATGTGCTGAGTCCTGTGAGTCCTCCCAGCAAAGAATTAAACTTGGGAGTGTTCTTGGGGATCCCCAACACAGAGAACAAAAGGGATTTTGCAGACATGATTAAATGCTTTGAGATGGGGAGATTATCTTGGATTATGTGGGCAGCCCAATGTAATCAAAGTAAAGGTCAGAGTGATGTGGTTGCTGATTTTGAAGATGGAGGACTATGTCATGAGCCAAGGGCTGCAGGTGGCCTCCAGAAGCTGGAAAAGCTAAGGAGATAGATTCTTTGCTCAAGCCTCCAGAATGAATCCTGCTGACACTATGATTATAGCTTAGTGAAACCCATTTTTGGACTAATGTAAGCTAGTAAATTTGTGGTATTTTAACACACTAAGTTTGTGGTAATTTCTTTCTTTTTTTATTTTTCTTAGCAACAGGATTTTGTTCTATCACTCAGGCTGAAGTGTGGCAGTGCAACAATAGTTCACTGCAACCTCTAACTCCTGGGCTCAAGCGATCCTCCCACCTGAACCTCCCGAGTAGTTAGGATTACAGGTGTGTGCCACCACACTCCACTAATTTTTTTATTTTTTGTAGAGATGAGATCTCATTATGTAGCCCAAGCTGGTCTCAAACTCCTGGGCTCAAGTGAGCCTCCTGCCTTGGCCTCCTAAAGTGCTGGGACTATGGGAATGAGACACCACTCCTGGCCTGTGGTAATTTCTTATAGCAGCAATAGGAAAGTAATACAGGTGACCTCATGAACCATTAATTTTGGGGATGAGACAAATACATAAACATGCAATACTTTCCAAAGATTTCAGTGACAAACTGACTATTGTGTACCTTTCTTTCTTTCTTTTTTTTTTTTTTTTTTTTTTTTTTTTAGAGGGAGTTTTGTTCTGTCACCCAGGCTAGAGTGCAGTGGTGTGATCTTGACTCACTGCAACCTCCGCCTCCCAGGTTCAAGCAATTCTCCTGCCTCAGCCTCTCAAGTGGCTGGGATTACAGGCACCCACCACCATGCCTGGCTAATTTTTTGTATTTTTAGTAGAGATGGGGTTTCACCATGTCGGTCAGGCTGGTCTCAAACTCCTGACCTCAGATGATCCACCTCTCCTTGGCCTCCCAAAGTGCTGGGATTACAGGTGTGAGCCACCGTGCCTGGCCTATTGTGCACTTTTCATTTTCCCTTTTCCAAGAACAGTGACAATACTTACGAATAATCAGAAAGCAAATTTCAAGGGGCAGCTTGTTATAGACTGACAGAATCAGAGTAAAACTGGCTTACTGGATATTTTCCACCTCTTCTCATCCAAGACAACTCTGTGTAATATGTAATGACAAATTGGATTTGCCAAATCATGAGCCAGAAAACATAATATACCTCTTTCATGACACCTTTAAACATTTGGGGGGAGTGGGAAAACTCTAGTTGGCAGTTTATCAGATTAGATAACTCTGGTAGGTTTTCCTGATATAAACTAAAAGTAACATGATGTTAATTATTGTGAGACAGTTAATTAATGGACTGGTCAATAATACATATAAAACAAGGTTTCCACTACCAAGAAAACAGGTGTCTGCTTGATGGAAAGGCAAAATTAGACAATTCAACTGCCTTTAATTTCAGTCTGTGATTCTTCATAAAACTTTTAAAGATCAATTATGTCCTATCAATGTTAAATCCAAGCCAGACTAAGTGATTTATGTACAAATACCCTCACACATGGAATAATTGTTGATTGAGTAACTTATCTTTATTAAATATGGACTCAAGAGATTATATTGGGAAGCAATTTACACTTACGACTTTTCCCTTTCTGTTTAAAAAACTAGAAGACAAAAGATACTGCTTTTATTTTAGAACTAAATTAAACACAGTAATTTAATGTAGTGATTCGGATGTGTCCATTTGTAGGTGATAATATGTTTAATTCAGCTTTCAAAATAAGAGTTGTCAATAGTGCTTCACAGCAATGAACATTCTAGTATTTGAGAGTTGGCTTCATGTATTCGTTCTACAGACACTTGTACGGTATTTACTACTAGATTGAAAACATAGCGTGAAGCATTGGTGAATAAAGAAACAACCTCTAATTTCAAGGACCTCATAGTCTAATAGTAGAAACTGACAAGTGAAAAGGCAATTGTAAAAATGGGATGGAAAAATACACTGATAGACATACGTAAAAAAGAGGCACCTATCCCAGCCTGAGAGTAACAAGAAGACATCTTGTAATCAGTGTCACCTGCTACGAGCCTTAACGACTGAGCAGAAGTTATGTACACTCTAGCAGATGGGACTAAATCAGTAAAGACAAAACAGGAATGAAAACACCTAGTATGTGCAAGGAACCACAGACAGTTGCAAGCTGCTGGAGTGGAGATCATTTATCCAATGGCTATAGATCTGTTTAATTTGCCTCACAAATTATGCAGTAATTAATGAATAATAGCTGAAGTGTGATAACAGCACACACTTAGTTGGGGAAATGAGTATTTAAAATTCATTTTTGTTTTAATTGTACCATTTTGGATAGGTCCCTCTACAACTTGGAACCACTCAATCCACTATAAAAAGTTAATGTTTGGAGTCAGCTTAACACTTTTCCCAATTTTTATTTCCATTCTATACTATAGCCTGAGTGCTTTTATATTTAAATGTTTAGTCAAGGAGAATCTTGTCTATTCTTTCTATGTATCTTAACAATCTTAGATGAAACTCATTGAAAAGAAAAATCCCTCAGAAATAACACTAAATCCAAGAAGAATCTGGAAAAATACAAATACCCTCATGCAGCCAAATACACCAATAACGTTACTAAATCTTTATTATCCCCCTGCTCTCATGCTGTCCTGAACTGTAAATGAGTTGAAGTGTATCTGCAAAATCTACCCTGTGGAGACAATCAGATTAGTAGGAATGTATTCCTGGAGCACACTGCAACAATTACAAACTTACTCACATACCACGTTACAATACCTGGAATTGAAAGGAAAACACATAACAACTGGACTCAATAATCCTACCATGGAAAATGGTGATAATAGGTACATAACCCATTTGTGAATGAATAAATAGAATAAATGGAATTAACTATATGCTTTCCTATCATTTATATCCCTACTAACCCATGAAGGAAGAAAAAGAAATCAGATTATTATTCAGTACTTTTCATTTCATTAAAGTATAAAGTACAATACTAAGAACAATATAGGCATAGAATTGAAAGCAGTTATGCTTTGCAAAATCTCAGAATGCTTTCAGTTCCTTCAAACTACCTGCCAAAAATATGTTAGGCAAAGTGGACTATCTTAATTTTTCAGGTGCAACTCCTTATCGCAATATATTTTAAGAAAGGAAAGTTAGAGATATAAAAAAAAGAATTCTATTTTTGTACTAAGATGTAATTCTCAGCTAAATGTGAACCCAGCAAGTCAAAGCTCAAATCTCACAATGGCACTTAATTAATTAAATATTAAAAATTAAATATATCTGCTGTTCAACAATTCAGTCTTTTACTAAGGCTAAAATAAGTTGTTAAGGATTATATAGATACAGAATCTTAGATATAAAAGTGTGACAAATTTTATTTTGCTTATCCAATAGCCATCAAAAAGAGAAAGAAAAAGAATTGTTCATCTATTCTGTTCCAGATATGAAACAAGATCCAGAGAATACAGACTACTGTGTGAAAAGTGTTATAAGAGAAATATAACCAAAGAACTGGAAGATGTGGAAACAGCTGCCTGGGAAATATGGAGACAGCTTCACAGAAGGACCTGAACTAGCCCTTGGTCACTGAAGTTTATCAAGCAAAGATGTGGAGAAAGGGCACCCAGGCCCAGGGGTCATCAGAGGCACTGAGGCACGGAAAGACATGGGATTATGCAGGGAATTCTGTGTAGTTCAGTGTTGCCTGGGCACAAGGGCACAAGTGAAAGTGATAGAGGATGAAAGAATAGTTAGGACCACGTCGGGAAGGGTTATGTGCTACACTGAAAGTAAGCAAAAAACAACATGCAGAAAAGTATGTGAGTAGAAAAACCATTCTGGGGCCATGTGATAACTGGAAGCATAAACACAATTAGGAGGCTGCTGTACCTGTGCCAGCAAGAGTTGACAGGGGCCTGTACTAAGACGGCAGAATTGGAGAAAAGGATATGTACTTGAGAGGCATATCACAGACAAAATAAGCCGGAATTCGTGACTGAGTGGCTACACAGAGGATGACAAGCTTACTAATATGGGGCTTGGGACAATGTTATTTAATAGAGAAAGGGAACACACACACAAAAAAAGGAGTAGGTTTACGGGGAAAAAGAGTGACTTTGGTATTTTTCTGCATTGGGGATGCACTGCCAACAGGACTTCCAAAAAGAGGGGTTTCATTTGCAATTTCAGGTTGGAACTGCAGAGGAGAGGAACTGAATACAAATTGTTAATCTCATCAAATTTGTGAGAGGTTAAAGTCTGAGCCTGTGAGGCCAGAGTCTTTCTTTGACCTTCAAGTCCCTGCCTGCCGCTAGTGCCTTGTACACTGATCGGCACAGAGTAGGCACTCAATACACATTTGTTATTTAATTACCTTTCTGTAGGAATTAGCAAAAAAAAAAAAAAAAAAAAAACTATAGAGCACTAAGAATGGGACCTTATAATTGGGCACAACTATATTTAAGGGACAGGAATGAGGTTCTAAACAAAAAGAATGAGAGAACATCAAAGGAGAGGGAGGGACCGAGGAATGAAAATCATCTTAGAAGTGTAGAGAGCACAGTAATATGTAGGGAAGAAAATAAGAGAGACTTAGTGTTTGTGCTCAAAGCAAATTACAAAGAAGAAAGCTTATACCAAAATGCAAATTAATTAATTTTTAGAACATACAACCTAAGTGGGCATATCATGTGCTATAAACTACTTTAGAGACTACAAAATTTTCGTCTGGTAATTAATTTAACATTTACATTTGCAAATTTCTCAGAAATACCCTTTATATTTAGCACTATAATCACGCAGATGTAGTTTCATTTAATTCTAACTAGCTAATCAGATAATGGGACCTAGAGAGACATGTGACATGCCAGAGTTCCCGCAAAATAGAAATTCCACTAAATTGAAGACACCATCGTTCAATCATTTGTTACACATCTTTTCATTACATCATTTTTCAATGACAAGAGTCTTCTGTCCTAAGGTCTTTATAAAGCCTATTAGAGGACCTACCCCACCAGACTCCCTGTTAGTATAGGTGCCCTCTAACCTGAGGGTTTCCCAATGCCTCCTTATCTGGGAATGTACTTGGAATGTTTTCTCTTCATCTTAACAAGGGCCGTAGCGTTTGTTTGAAATGCTTCTCCAAAATGTGCTATCTTTGGCCAGGAACTAAACTTAAGCAAATAAGTATGCAGATAAAGTGAAAGACATCTGCAAGGAACTGTAACTTCAATGCTCATAGAAACAACAGTTTCAAAATTGTTAAAAATCATCTAGCCACAAAGGTCGCGACCTTCACTGTTCATTAGAATCACCTGGAGAGGTATTTAACTATCTATCAGTGCTTCCCAACATTTTCCTACCGCACCTGCATCAGACGCTAAAGAAGCCCGGAAGAGGCTGCTCATGGCTAAGATGCCAGGCCTAGGGGCACTGGCCTCCTGAGAACTGATGGGATCAGTATCTCCAGCCACAACTGTATCTATGTGTACAGTGAAGGGTTAATTCAGCAGGTTAGCATTACTCAAACACTGCACTTTCCAAAAAAAAAAAAAAAAGGGACTGGCCCTTGACAGACTCCTGGGTGGTAACCTTTTAGCCCTCAAAATATCCTGTCTGATAAGAGTGGTTTTGTATGCCCAAAGCTGTGGGCCATGCTATGAATGGCCATGCTATGCATATGAATGGCCAGCTAAGATTGACCTTAGCTATTCAATCTCCAGCACTCCGTTTGAGATCTGGAGTGCTGGAGATTGAATAGCTAAGGTCAGTCACTCAGGTGCTGATTGCCTAAGTGACTGACCCCCAGTGAAAACCCTAGACACCAAGGCTTGAGTGAGTTTATCTGGTTGGCAATACTTTGCACATGTTGTCACACATTGTTGCTGGAAGAATTAAATTCATTCCCATGCAACTTCAACTGAGAGGGGACACCTGGAAGGTTGCACCTGATGTCGTTTTTCCTTTGCTGATACTAATTTGTATCCTTTCACAATAAACTACAACCATAAGTCTAAGAGCTTTCCTGAGTCATGTGGGTCCTTCTAGTGAATCATAGAGCCCAAGGGTGCTCTTGAGGACACCTGTAGGAGAGAAAAAGTAATATCTTTCCCTCACTCATTATTAGGTTCATGGTGGAAGCACATATAATAAAAGTCAGAGTAGCAAGAGAAAAGCATATACATTTATTTAGTATAAATTTTCCATGACACAAGAGCCTTCAGAAATGAAGACCCAAAGGTAGTTCCACGAAAAAGAGAAAACTATGTATTTTTATGCTCAGGTTTGATGGCAAGTAGACAGTTATGTAGAAGTATGATTGGACAAAAGGAGGTATGATCTAATGATAATAAACTGGGAGGAATTTAGCAAAGCCCATCTGTTCGGATTCTTCTTGGCATCTCTGTGTCTTTGTTCGTTTCCTCCAGGTATAGGGCAGGATACATTTTCATGAGGGTCTTCAGGAGAGAAGGGAAGAAGGCCAGTGAATGGCCTTTTGGGCTTTTATGGCCTGCTTCAGAGAGGAATGGCAGGAGGTCACAGAGACTTTCCTGCTTTCACTGTTTTTTCAAATGCCAAGGCATCACATTTTGGGGTAGAGTATCCTGAACTCCATCATCCTCAACACAGGCCCCTCCACGGCATACTATACCCATGTATAGTATGAGAAACTCTGATCCACATATGGGGCTCTCCCAAATATCACTGGATCAGAATCTCTATCCAATAATCTTTATATTTTATATATTCCCTGGATTAATCTAACAGCCAATGAGGCCACTAGTTTTAGAAGAGGTTTTTAGGAGCTTCTGATCTAGCCACCAGCAATCTGATGCTTAAAATAACCTTTAAAAAAGTGATTTGGTTGATAAATTTCTAGACATAGAAAATTCACAATCTCCCAAGACAACTCTCTTCAATATTTAAGTGGTTCACACTGTTGGAAAACTTTTCCTTGTATATAAGTAAAATATCTCCACATGACTTTGCCCTTAGTTACATGAAATGAGGCCACAGAGTAAATCTTATCTGCCTTCCACATAACAGTCCAAACATTGTAGTTTTCTTGTTTCTCCCAAGCCTTCTCTTGACTTATTATAAGTGTTTCTTTAACAGTTCTCAATGAGGCTGATGAGAAAGGAACTTTCTAGCAGTCACCTATATTAAGACATTCAAGACAATCACCACAATGAAATGTAAGGATGTAATATATTTCTTAGAGACGGAGGTCACAATTTTTACATCATACAATCTTTATTCTAAAGCTTTATTTTTATAGTTACAATGCTATATCAAACACAGAAAAACTAGTTTAATGAGAAGAAAACACTAGATAGACATTCAATATATATAAACATTGTCAGCACAAAAACACAGATTTAAAGAAAAATAATGGTGGCAGTGTTTATTTGTTCATTTGGTTTCTTGCACAGATTTCAATTTACAGAGTCAATTAAAAATAGCATAAACTCCAGGCAATGATAGCAGGTAGGCAGATGGGAAGAAGTTGTATTTCCAGGGAGGAGAAATGGCTTTTCTGATTGGTGAGCTTTGAAGAAAGTGCTAAGCCAGCATGAAGTAATCTAATATCCACTGGACTTTCTGTGTTCACTTTCCTAGATGCCTGCCTACAGACAGGGTGCATTTGTTCTGCTCTTTGCCATGCAGTAAGGCCGCCTTTGTGGAATGGCCTGTGGTTGTCCAGTTCTTCCAGTGATTAGATAGATAATTCTAAGTTAGCAGTAAAGTATTAAAAAAATGCATGCAGCCATCCATCACTCATGCTGTCTTGGCCCCTCTACACTAAAGAGAAGAATCTTCCTCTTATTGGTTTAGAGCCTTCAACTTACCTCTGCTAAATTTTATTTTCTTTCATGTAGATGTGTGTATATTGTAAGTTCTGTGGAGGAAAGGACCTAGGTTTTATACTTCTTTTTGTCCCTCAGCTGCTTTCACAGTGCTGTACACAGAGGAGGCAATCAATAATTGTGGATGGCTGAGCAGTTCTTCCAAGCAGTTTGGACATCCACGATTGAAATCGTTTGTGAGTCACATTAATCTCACAGTCTACAAATAACTAGCCTTTCCCCTTTTCCAATTTGATCCATGGCAGGATATAAGGCTTATTGCTGCTGTGAATTCCTGCCTCTCAACAGGGCTGCTCTGCTACTTTAAGTTAGGTGCCAGTGTGCCCTTGTAGCATTTCTCCTGTCCATTTCACATACAATTACATTCCTTCAATTCGCCACACACCAAGGGCCCTGGCATCCTGGTGTCATCCATTCTCATTGCATTATTGGCCAAGCATCATGGAACTGTGACAAGCTTGGCATGAATGCCTACGGAAAATTTCTGTTTCCAAACCTCTTAACTAAAGACCATTTAATGTGAAATAAAGCAAGCAGGTGTGGTGATGAGCTCTTTCCTAAAGCCAATAGAATGTTGGATGCTAAGAGGTCCAAATGTCACACCCATACCATAACTAGAGAAATTTTGCTTTGTTGACCTTTGCATTGTTTAAAAGCCAAGCTCTCTTCTCTGCTATAAAATCTCTGTTAGAAAATTGCCTCTTGGAGACAACTGTAAAAATCCAGTGTTTCTGTGCAGTGTGGAGCCTAGGAGGGAAGTGTTAAATAATCCCAACTCTTTTATTTCTCCTAATATATTCCTAATGTTCTCCTTACTTTGATCAGGAAGGGCAATTGGTCCTAGAACCTTCCAACTAAGCAGCGACGATATCAGGATGCAGTGTATAATTCAGGACATCAAATAAAGCTGACAGGCAAAGACAATAATGGAGACTTGGGGTTAAATTAGCTGACTGGAGTCAGAAAAACTGGGATCTGCATACAAAGTAAACGTTCAACATTGGGATGCAGTCCAGGCATGGTGGTTCACCCCTGTAATCCCAGCACTTTGGAAGTCTGAGGTGGGTGGATCAGGAGTTCAAGACCAGCCTGGCCAACATGGTGAAACCCCATCTCTACTAAAAATATAAAAATTAGCCAGGTGTGGTGGCAGGTGCCTGTAGTCCCAGTTACTTGGGAAGCTGAGGCAGGAGAATTGTTTGAACCCAGGAGGTGGAGGTTGCAGTGAGCCAAGGTTGTACCAGTGCACTCCAGCCTGGGTGACAGAGTGAGACTCCGTCTCGGGAAAAAAAAAAAAAAAAAAAAAAAAAAAAAAGATTGGGATGCAGTTGAGGATGATACAGAAGGCAGGTTCACAGGTGTGCGGTCCACTCTTTGCCATGATGTCAGGATAATCAGAGACCAGTGTCAGAGAGGAAAAAGTCTCTCCTTTGAGCCCAGAGCCTGGAAGGAAAATGCAAATCAGCAGGAGTGCCTCTCTCACCCTGACAACATAAGCTAGTTAAAGCCAATCTGAAATAGCAACACCAACATTTACATAGCGATGCTTCTCAGATGTTTAATGTCAATAGAAATTTTGCTGAAATTCAGACTCTGATGTAGTCAGTCTGGGACAGGGTCCGGAGAACTGCATTTTTGATTAAGTTCCTAGAAGATCTACAGATCACACTTCGAAGAGCACCTACTATGTGCAGATACTACTTTATATTCTTTGCATAAATTTACTCACTTAATCCTCACTATAGTTATCATCATCACCTTTCTCATCTCAGAGGATACGGAGAGGTTACAAATGTGGTCAAATTTTCATCACTGGTAAATGGTAGAGCAGGCTTTGAGCCCAGGCAGCCTGATCCCAGAGGCTGTGCTGGTCTAACTACCAGGCTGTACTGCTTTTCCTAGGTTATGTGGTTGGTATTGCTTCCCAGATTTGTGTAATAACTAGTGCTAAGACAAATTTGCATGACCCGGCAGAGTTAAATCACTATTAATTATCAATGATTTAGTGTCCAACCTAATCCAACAAGGAGATCAAGTGACTCTAATAATATTTACTCGGAGGAAAAAAACAGTCATATGATCTGCAGTGTGCTGGCCACAGGCTCCTTGTACAAAAATGGTTTGTGTGTGCATTTACTTTCACTCACAATTTATTTATTATATCATTTCCTACCTGAATATGTCCTTGAAACATCAAAATATACAACAGATTAACACAATGAAGTCTGGGCATGGTGGCTCACCATGTATGTGAATGTACATACACATACATTTGCTCTCATTTTTTCCCATGAGAGAATCTGGCTCAATTTCCTCCTCAAAATTTTGTACGTTACCAGTCTCTGTTTGTACAGTTTTGCTTGTCTTTGGGATGCAGAGAAATGCTGGCATCTCCCGTGGATTAAAATAACTGTAAAAACCCTGATTTGAAAGGGCCTCTGGGCTTGCTGCCTGGCTGCTCTAGGCAGCTGAAGATTTGAGTTCTATTGAATTACAATCTACTGTGGCCAGGGAGGGAGTGCCAGGCTGGCCGCCTGATAGCACAGCTGCTGTGAGCCTTTGTACAAGGTCCCAGCAGCTCTCCAGACTTCAGCTGCAACTACAGCAAGCAGCCAGGCAAGAGCTTCATCTCAGAAATGGCAACTCTCATCAGGGAGGCTTAGCTCGCTTCACGCATTCCCAAATGCCCAGAGAGGCTCGTCTAAGTCAAACATATGCATGGAGACAGAGGGACAGAGTGGGGCTGCAAGAAACAGTTGAATGACTCTGTTTGCATGCTACCCTGGAGAAAGAGTAAGAAATGAATAAAATATTCCTTTTTAAACAAGTGGAAACAAAAAGTGCTCCCCACCTCTGCCATGAGAATGCTTCCTGTCTTTAATATGCATTGAATTTATTTATGATAAATTTCCATCTTTGGCGCAAAGTAATAACATGTAGAATAGGCAGGAAGCTTAAGGGTAGAAAATGGCTTGTGATTTCAGTCAATATTAATGACAGGCAAATGTGTAGTGATTTGCCTTTTTCTGTGATGCTATCAATTGCATAAGAAGAAAAGTAACTTTCCTGTAACAATATATATTTTTAAAAGACAGTTGTATATTTAAAGGAAACTACTGTAGTTACATAAAGTCAGCCTATGAAGTATATTATTCTTTTAAAAAATTTTTGAGGTATACTATTATAAAGCTTAGAGTACATTCAATTTTCCTCTCTGCCAAATGTTAAGAGAAAGTGCTTTTACTTATCGTACTTGATTCTTTCAGGTTAAATGGATGTAAGTATATATGTTTAGATAATACAAATATTTTCCGATTAGCTGAGAGCTTGAAATAAAATAAAAATTTTACCTGATTTTCTTTTTAAATTTTCTTTTAATTTTAATTCATTAACCAGTGTAACAGGATAGCAAATATTTAACTCACAAATCAATTCAGATGTGGTGAGAAAATGTAACTTCTTGATTTATCCAATCAGCCCTTCTCCTGAGATGGTTAGCAAGAAAAAAAAATTACCTAAATGTCCAATATGTTTACTTGAGGTCTGACTCTATGGTTTAATAGTACCTTTAAGTTTTACTCAATTTCTCTTAGATAAAAGTGCTTCTCAGAGGCATTCCTTCCCTCTGTTTCTATCCTTTAATTTGTTTCTAGGTGTCTGAGGGTAACGGGAAGACAGGTGAAAGGGAACATGAATTTGAAGCTAAATGCGGTCCTTGGATCCACACTGAGTGTAGGTATCACATCATTATCTTGGTATCACATCACATCACACCTGAAGTCAACGACAGGTATAGGTTGTAGTTTGCTTTCTCTTGGCTACATCAGAGCCTGTTAGTATTCCCTGGGTGACTCTGCCTCGTGTCAGTTGGCACTGGTGGTGTAGACACCTTTAAGTTCCAAAAATGGACCTCCCATGTGGACTCTGTTCAGATTATCCCCTCTATAACTTTTAAAATAATCTCATATTGGATCTCAAGACCCACTGAAAAATCCCATTTTGCATGTTAAAAGTTGATCATTATCTTATTCCTTCTCTTTTCATTCTGTCTGTAACAAACACTGCACTTCTCATACAGACTGTATTAGTCTGTTCTTACACTGCTATAAAGAAATACCGGAGACTGAGTAATTTATAAAGGAAAGAGGTTTAATTGACTCACAGTTCCATATGGCTGGGGAGGCCTCAGGAAACTTACAATCACAGCGGAAGGGGAAGCAAACATGTCCTTCCTCACATGATGACAGGAGAGAGCAGTGCTGAGCAAAAGCGGGGAAAGCCCCTTATAAAACCACCAAATCTTATGAGAACTCACTCACTATCATGGGAACAGTATGAGGTTAACTGCCCTAATTGAATTACCTCCCACTGGGTTCCTCCCACAACACATGGGGATTATAGGAACTACAATTCAAGATGAGATTTGGGTAGGGACACAGCCAAACCATATCGGACAACTTAGTTTTGGGTTAACTTGGGGAAAGGTCTAGTCCTCAGAAAGGTAAAAGAGCACATTATCAAAACATCCCATTAATGGCTCAAGACAAACTTAGATTGCATTTGAAAAACATTGGGCTTATATTCTCTGTCTTACTTGATTATTAGCTTATTAAGTTCAAAATGCATCTATTACTAGTCACTTGATGGGGAATGATGTGGCTGAAAGAAAAATCAGAAGAAGAGAAAACTCTTTTCAGAGAAATAAAATGTATTCTTTAGCAGCTTATTTACTATATGGAATAAAAATAATATAAACAGTGATCTTCCAACCCTGTCCAAAAAGTCACAGGAAAGCAGACTGCTGAGGTCTAACCACCTTCCTGTAGGCTTTCTTAGGTTGAGTGTCTGCTAAAACCTACAACTATGGAAGGTCTCCTGCTGCACCTTCAGCCAGGGAGGATTCAGGCAGCACCCATTTACTTCCATTTAAATACAGGCAACTTTCCTCCAGTTCTCTGAAGCATCAGTACCAAAATCAGAAAAGCAGTGAAATTTTCAATGTACCTTGTAAAATAACTTTTTTGGAGCTTTGTCATAGTGGTGCTTTTTTAGACAAAAACCACAGTAGGAAGTAGTATCACTTGAAGTGATCTAACATCCTAACCACAAAACTGCAGTATTAGAAACTTCTGGTTTGCCAGGGAGAGTCAATTCACATCAAGCTGTTGAAAAGTATAGAAAATATCCCTGGGGCCCATGATATCCTTTACTCTTCTTCTAGACACCCCACTAAACTACATATCTGGCTGTCTTGCAGTTAGGCTAAAACTGAATCATTGATTTCTGGCCAACAGAATGAGTGAAAGTAATATATGCTATTTCTATATCTGAATTATAAATACATCCCACACAAAATTAGTCCAGGCATCAGCAAACTATAGCTGACAGCTAAAACTAGCCTACTGTATGTTTTTGTAAATAAAGTTTTAACAGAACAAAACTACAACTACAACTGCTCTTCCATTACAATGGCAGATTTGAATAATTGCAACAAAACCACAAGGCTCACAAAATTAAGGAAATATTTGCCACCTAGAAATTCACGGAAAAATTTTGTCAACCTCTGCTTATTACAGCAATAAGCAATATCCATTTGCAACAACCTTTGAAGCCGTATTTAAAGATGATGTCCTATATGAAAGAAGCTTGAATTCTTAAATGACAGTATGGAACAAAGCTTCTTCCACCCTCACTTTATGTGAGTAAAAAAATGATATTTTGTCATGCAATGCCATAGAGATTTTAGAATTGTCTGCTATAGCAGCAAGTATCACTTTCCCCAGAAGATCCCAAGGCTATATGAATATGCCTACGTGCTCTTGACTAACATTCTGATTGTTAATTGGCCTGCAAACTGGAAATATGTCTCCTTATAATGGAATCATTCCAAAAACATCTTCCTTACCAATGCCTATGAAAGTATACATACTCCCATAATCTTTAACAACACAGGACCTAAACTAGCAAGTGATTCAAAAAATACAGTCACATCTGTATTCTCTGTACCTGCAAAGGCCAAAAATTCTACTGGCCTAAGGCAGGACTAAGAGAACTAGTGACTATCAAACTCTCTAATTGTTAGTGTGGACTCATAGTTTCTGTACATTGAACAAGACTGTGGAAGTGAATAGCTTCAAACAGGAACATTTGACACCACATTTCCCAGAACAACTGTTGACCTAGAAAGACCACACAGGAAAAGATGTTGACGGCTGTAAGCAGGCCATAACCCATTACTGCCTGCATAAAGCTCAGATGTGATAGGTAAGGACAGGACCTTTGCCACTGTGCATATGGATTTCCCTATTCAGAAGAACACCTGTTCCCCTTCAACAAGGCAAGAATTCCAAGATAGTTAAACACATGGGTTGTTGTACACTTTAAAACTGTATTGCGGATCCTAAGGGTAGAGAAGAGAACATTTTAATCAAGAGCCAGAGATTTCTTGACTTGGGGAATATGGAAGGGTAAAACACATAAAATGACTTTTAAGACTTTCACTACCGCACTTCTGTGCAGCAACTATAGCAAGAAAAAGCACAAGATCACTTTCAATGGAGCCAAGAAACTCTTCTGACATTGGGGCCCCAACAAGAGGTTATCCCTGAGAATGAGTTCTCAATAGGACCAGTGTGTCTTGATGATGAGAATAAACTTCCTTCTGTAATTTGGTGCCAGGAAGTTGGAAGGGTGAACCAAAGCAGTCAGGAGGATAAACACATATCAGATTTTAAGTTGTCCCTTACTGGGTAGTTTTGGCAAACAAAACAGTACAGAAAAATGGGAAATATGGCAAAACAAACCTGAAATTGTGCAATCCAAAAAAGAAGGAAGCAATTCCAGATGCTCCACAGCCTGTACTATTGAATACTATTAAATTATTTACAAACTCTCCAAGCCTGGTTTTCAGCAGGCATGGTATATATTATGTACACATCATTATCTCTGAATTGCAGTATAAATGCTAATCCAAGCATATTGGTTTTTAACTAGAATTGTACTTGTTAAAGGACATAAGAAATTTTATTCTGTGTACAAGTGTCCTTATAGGAAATCTCTTCAAAATGCATGTTTTGTATAGAGCATACATAGAGAAAAGTAGTATTTTATCTTGACATGGTTTTACAGTGATTCATGTAAGAAATCATTTACAATCTTTTAATCTTACTAAGAGACTGGTCATAAAATCATGGCAACACAGAAAACACACAAATAAACTAGCACTTTACATCAAAGTATGCCCCCATCATCGCCCTCCCCCTTGCAAAGATCACTTCCCACTGCTGTACAGGGAAATAAGAGGTGGGGTTTCTGTGAGTTCTTCCTATACTGCCTGCTCCACGGTCTCTACTTACCAGTAGGGCTCCCCCTGACAGTTAGAGCACCACAGAGGACTGACCCCCTCAGGCTCTTTTTTTTTTTTTTTTTTTTTTTTTTTTTTTTTGAGACGGAGTCTCGCTCTGTTACCCAGGCTGGAGTGCGGTGGCCGGATCTCAGCTCACTGCAAGCTCCGCCTCCCGGGTTCCCGCCATTCTCCTGCCTCAGCCTCCCGAGTAGCTGGGACTACAGGCGCCCGCCACCTCGCCCGGCTAGTTTTTTGTATTTTTTAGTAGAGACGGGGTTTCACCGTGTTAGCCAGGGAAAAAAGTGAGAGTAAAGAGGAATGTGACTTGGCCCCCATCCGCTCTCCAGAGACAACAAAGGAGCTACTTCAATCTCAGGCTCTTGAGATTGAAGTAGCTCCTTTGTTGTCTCTGGAGAGCGGATGGGGGCCAAGTCACATTCCTCTTTACTCTCACTTTTTTCTTAACAACACTATCACACATGACTGTACAGGAGAACTCAACATTGCCCAAGGGTTGGAGAAATGAAAAGGAATTATGCATATGGGAAAACTGAAAGTACATAGTAAACAGCTTTTCCCATAATCCAAAGGAAAGACATCTGAAGAAGCAAACCTTCCCAGGACTCCTCACACAGTCACATCCCACTTGTGACCTTTCTCTGCTGCCCTAACATCTCCACCTTACCACCTCCTTCTTTCCATTCTACTCCCAAACCCACACGTGGCTGGAGACCTAGCTGGTGGGAAGATCCTTCACTGTATGCCCACAGCCATTGTTTTCAAACCAGATGCACCTATTTCTCCCAAATAGTGTATTAACTCAAATCAGATTAATTTGGTCTAGAACAAAGTCTTCGAGGGCCTCAGCTGTATAGTAGGTGGTGGTAACTGGCATTCCACATCTGAAGAAAAGGTTTGAGGAATGAAGGACTTGGTACAAAGAGGACACTGCAAGCCTGGTGCCCTTCAAAATTTCCCCAGCAAATGAGTTTCAACTACACCTTTTTTATTTTTCCACCTATTTAAGCACTTGCTCACCTACACACACAAACACATACACAATCACAAACCTACACAGACCTCTTTATAAAACAATCATTCACTCTCTGAGAAAGTACATGTTAAACAGTAGAGTCATTTTTTTCTTTCCTTTTTTAAAAATATTTCCCCTTGATGTCAAATTGTGTCTGCTCAGACCTGCTGAGAATATAAAGCAGCCATTGCTCTACTGTCCTCTTAATAGCTGCTTCCTTAATAGTACAAAGACTGGCCCTGGATCAATTTTGAAGTTTGATGGGAAAAAGCAGACTGGGCCTGATCCACCTTCATCTGCCTTCCAATCAAAAGACCTATGAAAACAGAAAATGATGCGAAGCCGTGACAGAATTTAAATAAAGGATATCAATGAAGGAATTTCCCAGTTTTGGAAAGAGTTTATATCTAAATATAAAGCAGATGAACAGACCTGAGAAATGATTAGCACCTAAGTCACGTCTACAGCACTTTCACATCTAGAGATAAGAAGTGGGAAAAGGCTTCTAGACATCTCTAATTTGTATAGTTGAAATGCAATTATATTCCACACAGCCTGAGAGTCACTCCCACTCCCCACCTCCACTGTATTCTACAAAGAAGCTCTTTGCCCAAAGGAGCTTTTATATCCGATCAGGAAACCACAGCCCCCAGTAATAAAATACAGGGCAGTGTGCAGCATACCTCAGCTATGATGCCAAGAGTACAGCTCTGGTGGTCAAGAACTCTCATTCCATCAGTTGACAATTATAATAAAAGCAGTATGACTTAGCAGTTAAGATTATGAATACTAAAGTCAGAAAGATGAGAGTCCTAGTCCTAACTCTTCTACTTAGTAGTTGCGTGATGTTGGGGAGATTATCTAAACTTCCAGAGGCCCTAAATTTTTATTTGCAATATGTAGATAATACTTCATATGACTGTTTTGCAGATAAAACTATTTAAGAATTTATCACAGTGTCAGCAAATGGTAAACAATAAATAGTAGTCAAGAGCAAGTAGAATGATGAAATAGAGCACAGAATAAAGTAGAATAATGAAATAATGACCACAGAGTCAGAAGCCTGAGTTACCCTTCCAGTGAGGTGTGACTAGGTTTTGGCCAATAGAATGTGAGTAGAAATAATGTGAACATTTGGATCATGTACTCAAAGGAAGGCCCACCTCTTTCCTTTTTCCCTTTCTGCTGGACATGGTAGTGAATGATTATGGATCATTCAGATTAGTGAATCAACAAGATCTCTATTATTCTACTCCAACTTTGATTGCTTTTTAGACCTAATGCTCAGTTGTCTTTCTGAGACCACCAGCATTTCTCTCCTTAGTTGATTCCTTTAATTCCTAGATCTCAAGTTCCTTTCTTTAATTCATGCCCTCATTTTACTTCATTAAAAAAGGGTACATGGAAGGTAGGTTTTCTGTAACCTTGTATGTCTAAAAATGTATTTTTTTCTTTGTGTCAAGTGATAGTTTGGCTAGGTATAAAGACTCTAGCTTGAAATTCATTTTTTGTCAAATTTTTGAACATTATACTTCACTGCTTTCCAGCATTTGATATTTTCATTGAAAAGTGTGATATATTCATTTAATTTAGCATTTAATAGTCCTCTTCCATTAGAAGAGCAATGCTATTCTTTCGCTGTGAGAAACTACATGCTTTTTTTTTTTTTTTTTTTTTTTTTTTTGGAGCCTTGCTCTGTCACTCAGGCTGGAATGCAGTAGCATGATCTCAGCTCACTGAAACCGCCACCTCCCAGTTCAATCAATTCTCCTGCCTCAGCCTCCCAAGCAGTTGGGATTAGAGGTGCCCACCACCACGCCAGGCTAATTTTGTGCTTTTAGGAGAGACGGGTTTTCACTATGTTGGCCAGGCTGGCCTTCAAATCCTGACCTCAGGTGATCCGCCTACCTCAGCCTCCCAAAGTGCTGGGATTACAGGCATGAGCCACCACACCTGACTGCTTTTACTCCTTTTCTAATGTCCTCTGTTGAGTTTCTCTGCTCTCTCTTTCTGAAAGCCTATTAACATAGGAGCTTCTGAAATTATTCTCTATAACTCTGGCCTTTATTATAGCTCATATTTTCCTTTTATTGTCTTTTTATTTTGTTTTACACTGTGATATTTTTTGAACTTTACCTTTCAATTCTTCTTGAAATTTTATATTGATAACATAACTTTATTTCTCAACCATCATTTATTGTCTATAAGTATTATTTTTCATTTTTATGGATTCAATATCTTCTTAAATTATCAAGTTGTGCCAAACTCTTTTTAAGGATATCGTATTATTTCCTACAATCACTCTCTGAGGAATGAAGGATAATTTGCATTATTTTACAAATAAAAAATAAGTTTAGCAAGATTATGTTAATTTCTTAAGATCAAAAAAGCAGAAGTGATAGAATTGGAATTCCCCCTTAGGTAGTCTGACTTCAGAGCTAACAACTTTATCTTTAACCATAACATTATAATACCTCCATTTTCTTCATATAGCCTGTAGCAGGTTGAATAACGGGCTCCAAAAGGTTTTTATTTCCTGATCCCTGGAAACTGTGAATATATTACCTTACACGGCAAAAGGGACTTTACAGGTGTGATTAAGTTAAGGACTTTGAGATGGGGGAATTCTCCTGGATTATCTGGGTAAGATCAATGTTATCATAATCCTCAAAAAATGAAAGACGGAGGTAGAAGTATCTGAGAAGAAGTATAGTTTGAAGTAATGTGATTGCTGGCTTTGAAGGTAGAGGAAAGGACCATGAGTCAAAGAATGCAGGCACCCTCTACAGGCTGGAAGTTGCAATGAGACATATTTTTCCCTAGAGCCTCCAAAAAGAATGCAGACTTATGAACCTATTTTGGACTTCTGACCTCCAGAGCTGTAAGCCAATAAATTTATGTTGCTTTAAGACATAAGTCTGTGCTAATTTCTTTCAGTGGCAATAGGAAACTAATACATAATCTTGCACATATTTTTGTTAGATTTATTGCTAGATGTCCTAAGCTTTTTGGCTATTTTTTTTTAAATCCTTTCATCAATTACATTTCTAAATTCCACCTCTAAAAGTTAATGTTTGAAATAATTTGAGTTTTTATGTTGATTGAATGGCAAGTATCATAGGCCATTTGGGCTGCTATAACAGAATACCATAGACAAGGTAGTTTATAAACAACAGAAATTTATTTCTCACAGCTCTGGACACTGGGAAGTACAAGATCAAGGTGCCAGTATATTCTGTGTCTGGGGAGTGACTATTTCCTGATGCATACATAGATGGCTGTCTTCTCATTATGTCCTCACAAGGCAGAAGGGGCAAGGGAGCTCTCTGGGGTCTCTTTTATAAGGGCACTAATCCTATTAATAAGTGCACTAATCCCATTTCACCAATATAACCTAATCACTTCCCAAAGGCCACACTTCCAAATACTATCACATTGGGGTTAGAATCTTAATATATAAATTTTAGAAGGACATAAACATTCAGTGTATACCAACAGCCCACCTTCCTTCATTCTTTTAGAAGCCCAAATGATTTTTCATTGAAATTTTGTTATTAAAATTAGATCTAATATTACTCATAAATTTTTATTTTTCTAATACCCATACTTTATTGTTCCTTTGTGTCTTTGATCTATTTATTGATTACTTCTTGTTCTAGTCGTTGGTTAGGATTACCTGTACAATGTTAATAGTGATAACTTCTGATTTTAATAAGAGTGCTCATGATATTTCAACTTTAAGCATATTTGATGGACTGTATTTGCTTATATATGATTTAAGCTATTTGCTCTTATGTTCAGAAATAAAATGGGTCTTTCTCTTTTCAAGTTATTCTCAATCAGTTCTGTTATTATTGATATTCAACTCTTACTGAATTTAAAAGCCTTCTATCTCTTTCTATGCTCTAAAAGAGTTTATTAATATAAATTACCTGTTTTCCTATTTTTAGGAAAAACTTATCTTAAATACTTCTGGACCAGGTTCTTTTTATATGAATAAATTTCTGACTACCTTATCAATATTTCTATTGACTTTTTTTTTTATTATTACTATGCTTTAAGATCTAGGGTACACGTGTACAACTTGCAGGTTTGATACTTAGGTATTCATGTGTCATGTTGGTTTGATGCACCCATCAACTCATCATTTACATTAGCATTTCTCCTAATTCTATCCTTCCCCCAGGCCCCACCCCATGACAGGCCCCAGTGTGCGATGTTCCCCACCCTGTGTCCAAGTGATCTCATTGCTCAATTCCCACCTATGAGTGAGAACACGCGGTGTTTGGTTTTCTGTCCTTGTGATAGTTTTCTGGGAATGATGGTTTCCAGCTGCATCCATGTCTCTGCAAAGGACATGAACTCATCCATTTTTTATGACTGCATAGTATTCCATGGTGTATATGTGCCACATTTTCTTAATCCAGTCTATCACTGATGGACATTTGGGTTGGTTCCAAGTCTTTGCTATTGTGAATAGTGCCGCAATAAACATACGTGTGTATGTGTCTTTATAGCAGCATGATTTATAATCCTTTGGGTATATACCCAGTGGGATCACTGGGTCAAATGGTAATTCTAGTTCTAGATCCTTGAGGAATTGCCACGCTGTCTTCCACAATGGTTGAACTAGTTTACACTCCCACCAACAGTGTAAAAGCATTCCTATTTCTCCACATCCTCTCCGGCATCTGCTGTTTCCTGACTTTTTAATGATTGCCATTCTAACTGGTGTGAGATGGTATCTCATTGTGGTTTTGATTTGCATTTCTCTAATGAGCAGTGATGATGAGCATTTTTT
This sequence comes from Macaca thibetana thibetana, assembly GCF_024542745.1. NCBI lineage: Eukaryota > Metazoa > Chordata > Mammalia > Primates > Cercopithecidae > Macaca > Macaca thibetana. The sequence continues at coordinate 58,534,209 of NC_065581.1, read as the reverse complement.
CATGTGTCTTTTGGCTGCATAGATGTCTTCTTTTGAGAAGTGTCTGTTCATATCCTTTTTCCACTTTTTGATGGGGTTGTTTTTTTCTTGTAAATTGTTTGAGTTCTTTGTAGATTCTAGATATTAGCCCTTTGTCAGATGAGTAGACTGCAAAAATTTTCTCCCATTCTGTAGGTTGCCTGTTCACTCTGATGGTAGTTTCTTTTGCCATGCAGAAGCCCTTTAGTTTAATTAGATCCCATTTGTCTATTTTGGCTTTTGTTGCCATTGCTTTTGGTGTTTTAGACATGAAGTCCTTGCCCATGCCTGTGTCCTGAATGGTATTGCCTAGGTTTTCTTCTAGGGTTTTTATGGTTTTAGGTCTAACATTTGAGTCTTTAATCCATCTTGAATTAATTTTTGTAAAAGGTGTAAGGAAAGGATCCAGTTTCAGCTTTCTACATATGGCTAGCCAGTTTTCCCAGCATCATTTATTAAACAGGGAATCTTTTTCCCATTTCTTGCTTTTGTCAGGTTTGTCAAAGATCAGATGGTTGTAGATGTGTGGTGTTATTTCTGAAGCCTCTGCTCTGTTCCATTGTTCTATATATCTGTTTTGGTAACAGTCACCATGCTGTTTTAGTTACTGTGGCCTTCTAGTATAGTTTGAAGTCAGATAGCGTGATGCCTCCAGCTTTGTTCTTTTGGGTTAGGATTGTCTTGGCAATGTGGGCTCATTTTTGATTCCATATGAACTTTGAAGTAGTTTTGTCTAGTTCTGTGAAGAAAGTCATTGGCACATTGATGGGGATGGCATTGAATCTATAAATTAATTTGGGCAGTATGGCCATTTTCACGATATTGATTCTTCCTATCTATGAGCATGGAATATGATTGCCCTGGCCAGAACTTCCAACACTGTGTTGAATAGTAGTAGTGAGAGAGGGCATCCCTGTCTTGTGCCAGTTTTCAAAGTGAATGCTTCCAGTTTTTGCCCATTCAGTATGATATCGGCTGTGGGTTTTTCATAAATAGCTCTTATTATTTTGAGATACGTTCCATCAATACCTTGATGAGAATATTATACTCTTATTGAGAGTTTTAGCATGAAGGGCTGTTGATTTTTGTCAAAGGCCTTTTCTGCATCTATTGAGATAATCATGTTGTTGTTGTCATTGGTTCTGTTTATGTGATGGATATGTTTATTGATTTGCATATGTTGAACCAGCCTTGCATCCCAGGGATGATGCCAACTTGATCGTGGTGGATAAGCTTTTTCATGTGCTGCTGGATTTTGTTTGCCAGTATTTTACTGAGGATTTTCACATTGATGTTCATTGGGAATATTGGTCTAAAATTGTCTTTTTTGTTGTGTCTCTGCCAGGCTTTTGGATCAGGATGAAGTTGGCCTCAAAAAAATGAGTTAGGGAGGATTCCCTCTTTTTCTATTGATTGGAAAAGTTTCAGAAGAAATAGTACCAGCTCCTCTTTGTACCTCTGTTAGAATTTGGCTGTGAATCCATCTGGTCCTGGACCTTTTTGTTGGTAGGCTATTGATTATTGCATCAATTTCAGAGTCTGTTATCGGTCTACTCAGGGATTCAACTTCTTCCTGGTTTTGTCTTGGGAGGGTGTAGGTGTCCAGGAATTTATCCATTTCTTCTAGATTTTCTAGTTTATTTCCATAGAGGTGTTTATAGTATTCGCTGATGGTAGTTTGTATTTCTGTCGGATTGGTGGTGATATCCCCTTTATCATTTTTATTGCGTCTATTTGATTCTTCTATCTTTTCTTCATTAGTCTTGCTAGTGGTCTATTAATTTTGTTGATCTTTTCAAAAAACCACCTCCTAGATTCATTGATTTTTTTGAAGGGTTTTTTGTGTCTCTATCTCCTTGAGTTCTGCTCTCATCTTTCCTTCTGCTAGCTTTTGAATTTGTTTGCTCTTGTTCTCTAGTTCTATTAACTGTGATGTTAGGGTGTTGATTTTAGATCTTTCCTGCTTTCTCTTGTGGGTATTTAGTGCTATAAATTTCCCTCTACACACTGTTTTAAATGTGTCCCAGAGATTCTGGTACGTTATATCTTTGTTCTCAATGGTTTCAAAAAACATCTTTATTTCTGCCTTCATTTGATTATTTACCCAGTAGTCATTCAGGAGCAAGTTGTTCAGTTTCCATGTAGTTGTGTGGTTTTTAGTGAGTTTCTTAATCCTGAATTCTAATTTGATTGCACTGTGATCTGAGAGACAGTTTGCTGTGATTTCTGTTTTTTTGCATTTGCTGAGGAGTGCTTTACTTCCAATTATGTGGTCAATTTTAGAATATGTGTGACGTGATGCTGAGAAGAATTTATATTCTGTTGATTCATGGTGGAGAGTTCTGTAGATGTCTATTAGGTCTGCTTGTTGCAGAGCTGAGTTCAGTTCCTGGATATCCTTGTTAACCTTCTGTCTTATTGATCTGTCTAATATTGACAATGGGGTGTAAAAGTCTCCCACTATTATTGTGTGGGAGTCTAAGTCTCTTTGTACGTCTCTAAGGACTTGCTTTATGAATCTGGGTGCTCCTGTATTGAGTGCATATATATTTAGGATAGTTCTTCTTGTTGAATTGATCCATTTACCATTATGTAACAGCCTTCTTCGTCTCTTTTGATCTTTGTTGGTTTAAAGTCTGTTTTATCAGAAACTAGGATTGCAACCTCTGCTTTTTTTTTTTTTTTTTTTTTTTTGCTTTCCATTTGCTTGGTAGATCTTCCTCCATCCCTTTATTTTGAACCTATGTGTGTCTCTGCACATGAGATGAATCTTCTGAATACAGCACACTGATAGGACTTGACTCTTTATCCAATTTGCCAGTCTGTGTCTTTTAATTGGGTCATTTAGACCATTTACATGTAAGGTTAATATTGTTATGTATGAATTTGATCCTGGCATTATGATGTTCGCTGCTTGTTTTGCCTGTTAATTGGTGCAGTTTCTTCATAGCATCCATGGTCTTTACAAATTGGTCTGTTTTTGCAGTGGCTGGTACTGGTTGTTTCTTTCCATGTTTAGTGCTTCCTTCAGGAGCCCTTGTAAGGCAGGCCTAGTTGTGACATAATCTCTCAGCATTTGCTTGTCAATACAGGATTTTATTTCTCCTTAACTTATGAAGCTTAGTCTGACTGGATATGAAATTCTGAGTTGAAAATTATTTTCTTTAAGAATGTTGAATATTAGCCCCCATTCTCTTCTGGCTGGTAGGGTTTCTGCTGAGAGATCTGCTGTTAGTCTGATGGGCATCCCTTTGTGGGTAACTTAACCTTTCTCTCTGGCTACCCTTAACACTTTTTCCTTCATTTTAACCTTGGTGAATTGGACGATTATGTGTCTTGGGGTTGCTTTTCTCGAGGAGTATCTTTGTGGTGTTCTCTGTATTTCCTGAATTTGAATGTTGACCTGCCTTGGTAGGTTGGGGAAGTTCTCCTGGATAATATCCTGAAAAGTCTTTTCCAACTTGGTTCCATTCTCCCCATCACTTTCAGGTATACCAATCAAACGTAGATTTGGTCTTTTCACATAGTTGCATATTTCTTGGAGGCTTTGTTCATTTCTTTTTACTCTTTTTTCTCTAGACTTGTCTTCTCACTTTATTTCATTAATTTGATCTTCAATCACTGATACCCTTTCTTCCACTTGATTGAATCGACTATTGAAGTTTGTGCATGCGTCACAAAGTTCTCATGCCATGGTTTTCAGCTCCAACAGGTCATTTAAGTCTTCTCTACACTGTTTATTCTAGGTAGCCGTTCATCTAATCTTTTTTTCAAGGTTTTTAGCTTCCTTGCAATGGGTTTGAACATCTTCCTTTAGCTCGGAGAAGTTTGTTACTACCAACCTTCTGAAACCTACTTCTGTCAACTCGTCAAAGTCATTCTCCATCCAGCTTTGTTTTGTTGCTGGCGAGGAGCTGCAATCCTTTGGAGAAAAAGAGACACTTGATTTTTAGAATTTTCAGCTTTCTGCTCTGGTTTCTCCCCACCTTTGTGGTTTTATCTACCTTTGGTCTTTGATGTTGGTGACCTACAGATGGGGTTTTTGTGGGGGGGTTCTTTTTGTTGATGTTGATGCTATTCCTTTCTGCTTGTTAGTTTTCCTTCTAACAGTCAGGTCCCTCAGCTGCAGGTCTGTTGGAGTTTGCTGGAGGTCCACTCCAGACCTGTTTGCCTGGGTATCACCAGCGGAGGCTGTAGAGCAGCAAATATTGCAGAACAGCAAATATTGCTGCCTGATCCTTCCTCTGGAAGCTTCCTCCCAGAGGGCCAACCCACATATGAGGTGTCTTTCAGCCCCTACTGGGAGGTGTCTCCCAGTTAGGCTACACGGTGGTCAGGGACCCACTTGAGGAGTCAGCCTGTCCATTTTCAGAGCTCAAATGCCATGGTGGGAGAACCACTACTCTCTTCAGAGCTGTCACACGGGGATGTTTAAGTCTACAGAAGTTGTCTGCTGCCTTTTGTTCAGCTGTGCCCTGCCCACAGAGGTGGAGTCTAGAGGCAGTAGGCCTTGTTGAGCTGTGGTGGGCTCTGCCCAGTTCAAGCTTCCTGGCAGCTTTGTTTACCTACTCAAGCCTCAGCAATGGTGGACGCCCTTCCCCCATCCCAGCCACAGATCAATCTCAGACTGCTGCGCTAGCAGTGAGCAAGACTTCATGGGCATGGGAGCCACCGAGCCAGGCACGAGAGAGAATCACCCTGTCTGCCAGTTGCTAAGACCTTGGGAAAAGCACAGTACTTGGGCAGGCATGTCCCGTTTTTCCTGGTAGTCTGTCATGGCTTCCCTTGGCTGGGAAAGGGAAATCCCCTGACCCCTTGCATTCCCAGGTGAGGTGATGCCCCACCCTGCTTCTGCTCACCCTCTGTGGGCTGTACCCATTGTCCAAACAGCTTTAATGAGATGAACCAGGTACCTCAGTTGGAAATGCAGAAATCACCCATCTTCTGCATCTATCACACTGGGAGCTGCAGACCAGAGCTGTTCTTATTTGGCCATCTTGGAATGCCCATTACTTTGAATTCCTGTCAAGACATATTTCTAATAAGAGTTATCCAATTTATAGATCATAGTTTTATAAGAGTTATAAACTTTTAAGTTTTGGTGACATGTTTTCTTAGAAAAATTTTATTTCATATAGAGATTTATATTTCTTAATATAGCATTATATATTACTGTGACCAATTGGCTTCAGGAAAAACCCAATATTTTGTCTATTTCAAATGAGTTAAAATTGATCAGTTTAATTTGACACAAAGCAGTCTTCAGGTACTGTGATCACTAAAGACAGAAGAATTAATATTTCTATCATGCCATATCAGTGTGATCCCAAGTTATAAAAGTTACTTTAACCAGTCCACAGTAAAGATATTTGGAGTAAAAATTTAATAATTGAAAATAAAAATAACATTTAAAATACTTTTCTCAGAATTACTTTGTTTGTAATGTAAATTAGAATATTTTAAAATATTTTACAGAAGGATAAACACACTGATTTTTACTTTAAAGTAAAAAGTATCTTTGCCTATCGGTATCAATATATTTAAACAATGGCAATATAAATTCCACATTGGACCAACTCCTACATGTCTCTATGTAACACCTACTTTTTGAGGTCCTGCTTGCTAAACTACAAGCATCTCAGTGTCAAAGAGTATGATCCAGTGCCTAGAAATGTGTCTATAGCATAAGAACATAGGATCTCAAGAGATGAAAAGTTAAAGGAAGGAAAGAGCATTTGGTGATCACAAATGCAAGTAGCTTTAAGACAAGGTCTTCCTCTGTTGCCCAGACTGGAGTGCAGTGATGTGATTGCAACTCACTGCAGTCTCGACCTCCAGGCTCAAATGATCCTCCCACTTCAGCCTCCTAAGTAGCTAGGACTACAAGTACATGCCATCAGCCTGGCTAATTTTTTTTTTTTATTCTTGTAGAGACAGGGTCTCACTGTGTTGCCCAGGATGGTCTTGAGCTCCTGAGCTCAGACAGTCCCCACACTTCAGCCTCCCAAGGTGATGGGATTGTAAGCCTGAACCTCCACACCCAGCCAATGCAAAGATTTTTGATAAAATTATCCCTTTCTCACTTAAGTATTTTAAGTGATTAAATTTAAGACTTTACATTTCTAGCATTACTTTGAATAAAATAATACATATTCCAATAAAACTTTTTAAAAATACATATTCCAATAAAACTTTATTAAAGTTTTAATAAAACTTCTAATTTTGAAATTCATTATAAATTAGACGATTTTCTTTCATTAAAAACTAAGAATCAAACAAATGTGATTTTGCCAATTAAAATAAGATTTCACATATTTTATGTCCAATACTTCTTTTTGCAATTGCATCAAATGATTAGTCTAATTTTAAAAATTAATATACTTTTCATTAACACAAAGATATTACGAATGTAACTGCATATACATGTATGTAAGTATAGTCCATGAACTTCTTCAGAACAAAAATCATGCTTTATTCTTCTTTGTTTCTTTAGCCCTGCTGTCCTGACAAAATGGGAAGGAGACTGGAAGGGAGAAAAATGCAGGAAGGGAGGAAAAACAGCAGAAAGACAGCAAGACAACACCTAGCATTGGCCTGGCACATGGTAAATGCTCAATAAATATTTAACAACTGAATTATAAGTGAATGAACAAAAACCAGAAAAAAATACGGAATGAGCTGGAAATCTATGTACCTGGCTGTTTAACTATTGTAGAAATTTTATTAACCAATAAAAAGTAGAACATTTTAGAATATTGACAGACCACCGTTAAACTATTTTGTTTTTCATGCTTTGCTTTTATAAGGACCTATGAAAGAAACCACTTGGCAAGGAATAAAATGCTATTCCAAAAGGGAATATCTGAGCCTTAAAACACAAGCAAAATAAAACTTTATATTGTTTTAATTAAGACTAAGGAAAAAGATGTCATAAAGCTTTTACTTTGTGTCTCAAAGACAGTCTGCAGGCCTCAGAAATTCATGAAATCCCAAGTAATGAGCTCTCAGAATTCAAAGAGAATTTTCTAAAATTGGAATTTGGAAAATATGTTTCACTCCCGTGATTCCTTGGAAGGCATTTTAGCAACTTACATTTCTTCCTTTAAATGTGTGTAGTTCAAATTATCATTGATTTGTGATAGGTAAGAGGTGGAGAGGGGAATTGGAGGTGGCAAGAGGACTTCATAAAGTATGGTCTTCAGTTCTATCTATTGAAATTACGCTTGTGGTTAATTAATGCGTAAAATGTCTGTGTCTATTTGGGCTGCTACAGTAACATGCCTTAGCCTAGGTGGCCTATAAACAACAGAAATTTATTTCTCACAGTTCTGGAGTCTGGGAAGCTCAAGATCAAGATGCCAGCAGATTTGATATCTGGTGAGGACTGGTTCTCTGGTTCTTAGATAGTATCTTCTGTGTCCTCACATGGTAGAAGGGGCAAACAAACTCCCTTGGGCCTCTTTTATAAGAACACTAATCTCATTTATGAAAGCTCCACCTTCACGACTCAAACACTTCCTGAAAGGCCCACCTTCTACTACCATTGCCCTGGATTTCAACACGTGAATCTGGGGGGGACACATACATTCTCCATAGCACATGTTTAAGTGAACAATTCTATGTAAAGCTAAGTTTAAATGAGATTTAACTTTGACATTAATTTGTTTTATGTGGTTTCAGTATGACACTGGTTATTCCCTTATATTGTTCTTGGAGGTGGGTAAACCAACTAAAAATCTATGGTCATAGACAAAAACTAGGCATCCTTCATCACCACTGCACTGAGAATTCAGTATTCATGTGATATGAATCTAAGTGTCTTTAGGTACAAGTGATCATACCAGATTCTATTCCCAACATGTCCCACTGATTTTTCACCAGCTCCAAAGTTTTATAGATAGGCAAACCCAACCGCTGTTGTTCTTTTTTAGATCAACTGTCAATTCTATCTCTGGCATCTCTCTGGCTCCTTCCTTCCATCTCCACTTTTTAAATTGCAACACTCCCATCACCTGCAAAGATTTCTGCACGCTCCAACTTGATCTCCCTAATTGCAATCAATCCACTCTTTACATACAGCCTAAGTGAGTTTTCTAAAAAATTATCTCTCATAATACTTGCCTGCTTAAAACTCTTGGTAGCCCTCCCTTGCCAAGACTGGGGTAAGAGAAACCCCTAGCCTTGTCATTTAAAGCCTAAATTTCCAAGCTCATCTCCTGCCTCCTCCCTGCCATAAACCCACATAAAGCAGATTCTCAGCTTTCTAAATGCTTCAAACCTTTTCCTACCTGTTTGCCTTGGTTCAGGCAGTTTCCTCTGCTTAGAAGGCTCCTCTTGACAAATCCCATTTGGGAGACCTCCATTTATTATTCAAGGTCCAAGTTCAACTCTTATCTTCCCTGTGAAGCCCCATTAAATCCTCCCTCTGACCCCTCCTGAATGAATCTGTCCTTTCGCCACTACAAAACATCATATATTATTATTTATTAAGTGCCTCACTTTACCCCTCTCCTACAACACCTTAGAATGGAAGCTCTTCAAGTACAGAGCAGACCTTACTCCTATTTGTGCTTTGAGGCCTAGCACAATGCTTAGTATATAAATGCAGGTCAATAAATATCTGTACTGAATATTGTTAACACTTATTTGTCATGTGTAACGGGGTGGGAAAAGGAGAATAACTCAAAGTTATCATTAGAACAAAACCACCATCTTCTCTGAAATATCTGGGGGTAGATTACCTCTGATTTCTTTAGGCACCCTCTTCCCCAAGGCGGTTTAATATTAAGACAGTAGCTCACTGGCACAGCCAGGCAGGGGGAAGTGGGGAGTCAGGAGGAGAGGAGTGAGTCTTGGAGCCAGACAAACACAGAGGAAGGAAGCAGAAGGCCTGGGGAGGACTCAGACCTCCCCGCAGACAACAATAAAAGCTCCTGGAACAAATTACTCCTGTCTTCCCTACCCCCAACCTTCCCAGCAATAATTAAGTGCTGTTTAATCTCTGAGTATCACTGGGGAAATAAGACTCCCAAATTATTACTAAACTTCACTTCAGTTCCAAATGTTTACTTCTAAACATTTGTCAGAGTTGCTGATGTATGAAATGACAAGTTGTTCATCTTCTGAACCTCTGTTTATTAAAAAACAAAAATAAAAACTTGTCTCAGTAAAAAGGAGACCTAAGATAAGATAAATAGCAGGCATTGATTGGGAGAGACAAGGGTTTACAATTTACTCCTTTTTGAGTTGTAGCTCATTATATGATGGGAGATCGAGATGGGTCAACCTCAATACACAAACAGCTATAACATAAGAGAGACTGTAAAGGTTTTAATATAAAAACCATTGTACTAGATTCTCCCCTTGCTGCGCCAAATGGAACACACACATCCTCTCAGAGCTCTCATGTTAGTCTTCTTGGGCTGCTATAAAATAATACCCAGACTAGGTTGCTTAAACAACAGAAATTTATTTCTGGCAGTTTTGGAGAGTGGGAAGTCCAAGATCAAGGTGTCACGAAGATAGTTTCATTCCGAGGCCCCTTCTCATGGACTGTAGGTGGCTGCCATCTCACTGTGTGCTCAACATGACCGCTTCCTTGTGCATGTGGCAGGGAGAGAAAGAGAGCAACTCCCTGGTGTTTCTTCTTGCAAGGGCACTAATCCTATCACAAGGGCTCCACTCTCATGACCTTGTCCAACCCTAATTACCTCCCAAAGTTTCCATGTCCTAATGTCACCACATTGGGGTTTAGAATTTCAACACATTGATGTGAGGGGGACAAAAACAGTCCATAAGAGCCCTTAATCTGCAAATAGCATCTACCACCTTACCTGACTTGAGCACTGTGGATCACACATTCTTCACTAAAGTATTTCCACTAGTTGCATTACTTCCCTGATTTTTGAGTATATAAGAAGAGATTAAAGAATTATCTGTAGTTCTTGTTCTACAATATATTGTCTTCCCTCCATTTGAACTGTTTTTTGGGCCTGTCACACTGCTGCTAGCACAGAAGTTTCCTTCAAATTAAACAATACCACTTCTGACTCCTAGAGACCGGTACACTCTACGTACTCTGTTTATTCACAATTATCAGTATGCTGGTTGAACTGGTTCAAGTGATACAACAGTGGCTATTTCTACCCTGAAAAAGAGAAGCCAAATATTTGCAAACAATCTACATGTAGATATATAAAAAGTCCACCTGTGGAAAAATGCACCATCTTCCTGAGTATCACAGAAATACATAGTATTCTTGGCCATTAAAAAGCAAGGTGTCAAAATATTCTTATGGGAAGCAAAAATGGATTGTTACAGAGATTCTACAGGAATCATGTTTTTATTAGTATTTATATGAAAGTTTTAAATTTCCCAAAGCTGAAAGGTAAATTATGTTTGGCTTATTTTTGGAAAGGAAAAAATATTCTTAGCTCTTGTAACTAGCTGAGAAGAGACAAGATGGAAGGGAAATTGGTGAAAACAGGGATAAATAGAAGTGCAGCCCTCTGAACTAAGCAGAGAAACAAATCCTACAGTACTGCAACATAAAAAGAAAAAATCCATCATTGACAAAAGAGACTGTCTGAGGACACTGGTCTCCTTTGAAAGTCTAGAGGAGCAGTTTAGAATAACAATTATGGCCATTGCAATGACTACAATTTGTGCATTACAAATGGTATGTTTTTAATAAGTTCTTATATTGATATATCTCTTTGTTAGAAAGATCCCATTTCTTCCCAGGTCATTTTTCATGTTCTTCTCCCTGAACATAGTTCCTTTTTCTAACAAAACAGCCATACCCATATTAATGGTACAAAATGGATCAGAGTAAAAAAACAAATTGTGTAACATAGCTATAATAGTTCTATCCCTGTCAACTGAACTACAATTGACCTTGGAGGGAAAAGGGGAGGTGTTACATCCCTAAGGATGATCATTCAAGCTGGAAAATGTTGATGGTAGAGGCGACAATACACTGAGGGAGACAGAAGGAATAACAGCTGCTTATTCTACCAATATAGATGCTGGGTAATTCATGGTTCAAACAGTAATGTCAGCCATGAGACATGGAAAGCCATCCTTTTGCAGAATGAGAGTAAACCATCTTTATTTCCAAAAGCTTTGTAACTAGAAGTCACTGTGACTGGTTCTTTAACAAACCCACAACTTATCTACCCAAACATGTGTTGCTTTTCAGAGGAGTCCATTGGGAGCTTTATATGTCTACTGTATTAGAGACATCATTATTCAAATAACTTTGGGATAAAATGGGCAAGACATTTCAAGTGGAAGGGAGAGCAAGTGCAACACAAGTAGTGTTTGAAGAATGCCAAGGCCAATACAAGCAGAGTGAGTGGGGGGAGATTGGTGAAAGAAAAAGGCACAGCAGCAGCAGCAGCACACCTGTGTGGCCTGTTAGATTATGAAATAGAGTTTAGAACTTATTTTCAGTTCAATGGGAACCCATGAAAATTTTTAACTAGGGAAGTGATAAAACACATTTAAAAATTACTCTGGCTGCTGAGTAGAGAACAGATGGTAGGGGGCAAGAGTGGCAGCAGGGAGATCATGTGGTGCAGGTGAAGTCATGGTAGCTTCAAGAAGGGGAGCAGTGGTGGAGAGTGGTTAGATTGAGTTACACTGGAAGAAAAGGAACAGTAGATATGAAAGAAAGTAAAGTGTGTAAAATAATAAATTCATCATTATTCTTTCAAACATTGAAGATATGAGGTTAGAAGACTCTGAATCTTGCCTTTTTAAAAGCAAATATTTGCCTCTACCCCACTTAAAGTAATGAAGTCACAATTTAAAAAAAAATACTGTTTTACTTTCAAAGTTAGTATGCTTAGCTCCAATTCTTCTAAAATTCAGGGTATCCCTTAATTCATTTATTCTGCAATTACTGGCCACTTACTATATGTATGATGCTATGCTGAATAATAGAAATTCAAAGATGGATAAGATATAGTACAGTTCTGCTGCAGTGTCAAAACCACACAATTGTTATACTGCTCAAAAGTTTAAACATACATAAACTCATAAAGATCTCTTCATGTCAAGTTGTATCCCTCCAAACATACATATTTTCCATGTAACAAATCTACATACATTGTAGTAAGGAAGATAATCATGTGAACTATTGGTTCAGGTTCAGTGTGATCCCATAGCCTTACGAGAAAGGAACAATCAGGGGCACCAGAGCAGGTATGATCAGCTGCACTTGAGTGGCTGGCAGAGGTATGTCTTTGAAGCATCCATTATGTTTCTCCCAAGACTTCAGTGTTCTCATCTTTAAAACTGAGATAATACCTGCCTGACTACCTCAGGAGGTTGTTATATGGTGCATGCCATCTTTTCTATTTCTGTATGATCATCCAATAGTATTCCAATTGTGGAAATTCACCTAATTTATCTCCTCTCATAACTCTCAATAATTATTCCTTTCATTATTACTTTGTAGCTTGACTCCTCATTTAAAGAAAGGTTGAAAAGGGAAGATTAAAGTTTCAACCTAGTGCATTTCCACATTAGCTATCCTTGTTCACTTACATTTTAATTCTATTTAATTCTATATTTGAGTTCCAATATTAAATATTATTTATATATGTATATGTAATGCCATTAGATTTCAAGTTCCTCAAAGTAGGAATTTGATTAATTACAATACAGCAATGGAGTCCATATCTAGAAGGCTTAGTATATATTAAATAATAAAAATTTCAATATCAGAACAAATTAAAAAGGGAAGCCCATACTATTAACACCACACCTCAGGATAAATTTTCTATATAAACAGAAATGTTGCATTCACTTTTCTCCTCACTTATATCTTTAAAATATTACTTATTCCTCTCTTAAAAAAATATATAAATGTTTGGAGAATTAGTCTTTGGAGACCTCCACTTCCGGACAAGATGAAGTAATGCTTGTCTGAAACAACCCCCCGAAAAAATTCTAGATTAAATAAATGAAACAAGATTTTGAAAACACTGGACAGGAAGGAACAAAGGGCAGGGATCCCCAAGAGACAAGAAATAAATTAAGCCCTGCAATTGCCTCCAGTTTACTGACTGAAAGAGTTTTCAGGCCTCAGTAGAGGGAGGGGGAACCTAGCTTGAGCCTGAGGTACTCTGAGTTGAAGAGACATAGTTGACAGTCCAGGGAGACCAAAGAGGCAAGAGTTCACAGGACAGAATACCAGAAAGGAGAGAGCTATATGGAAAGAGAAATACAGACATCCACAGAGGGTCTCCTGGAGTATTTAGCTAAGTATTGATCAGCACTTGTGTTTGAGAAGACTACGCAAGACTGGGGAATGAACCATTTGAAATGATTTGAAAGAATATGCCAGGTGCTAACATAGGACTGGGAATAGTGCCTGATCACAACAGCCAGATCCCAAAATCCTCATAATTCATGGAGCATTAGGTAGAATATTCAGAAAGGCCTTGATTCAGTAGTGGGAAATAGCCCTAGGTTGAACATTAATCCAGATCCATTTAACAAATCATAAAAATAAGACTTGAAAAGATCAAACTGTTTCTAAGTAAATTAACTGCATCTCAGAACAAAGTTCAAAAAGAGTTATAAAAACAAAAAATATATACCTCACATCTAAAAAGATAAAATTTACAATGTCTGGCATCTAATTCAAGATTACCATGCAAAGAAGCAAGGAACTACATAACAATGAGAATCAATTGGCCAGAATTGACACAGATGTTAGAATTATTAGACAAGGACACTAAAATAATTATTATAACTATATTCCCTGTGCTCCAAAAGTCAGAGACATTGAAAATGTTATAAAATCAAATCCAAATCAACCTTTTTCCACATATGAAAACTACCATGCTAAAGTTGAAAAATACAGTAGAAGGGATTAAAAGAAAATTCAATATTGCAAAACAAAGGCTCAGTGAACATGAAGATATGGCAATAGAAACTTTAGAAAATAAAATATATAGAAAAATATTTTTAAAAAGTAAATGAGTGAACTTGGGACAACTTCAAGTAGCTTAATATATATGTAATTGGAATCATGAAAGAACCTCATAGTGAAGGGAAAACAGGACATTTCTTTGAAGAAATAATGTTTGAAATTTTTCCCAATTTTATGAAAATCATAAACCCACAGATTAAGGATCTTAACAAGCTTCAAGAACAAGAAACATAAAGAAGACTACAGGCACATCATAATAAAATTGCTCAAACCCAAGAATAAATAGGAAATCCTAAAAGCCGCTAAAAGAAAAATACACATTACTTATAGGGGAACAAAAATAAGGATAACAGCAGATTCCTCTTCTCATAATGAATGAAATGCAGAGAATGAAAATGCGAACTACCAACCAGGAGAAGTTATTTGCAAAGCAGCTCTCTGACAAAGAACTTGTATCCACTATATATATGTATATTCAAATCCAAAAAGTATATTTTTTTAACTCTTGAAACTCAATAATAAGGTAGTAAACTCAACCCAAATGTGAAAGAGGATTTTTGCATACACTTCACCAAAAAAGATGTATGGATGGCAAATAAGCAAATGCAAAGATGCCCAACATCATTAGTCATAGGAAAATGCAAATTAAAACCACAATTGGAGACTACAACCCACTTATTAGAATGTCTAAGAATTAAAAAGACTTCTTGTACCAAGTGTTGGCAAACATTTAAAGGAACTGGAACTCTCTATTATCACACTATTGGTAGTAACATATAATGATACCACCATTTTGGAAAGAGCTTGGCACTTTGTTAAAAATACGTGTACCATATAGTCCAGCCATTTTACTCCTAGGTATTTTTTCAAGAGAAAAGAAAGCATATGTCCATACAAAGATTTATACACAAATGTTCATAGCAGCTTCATTTGTAATAGCCAGAACAATCCAGACAACCCGAATGTCTGTCAACAGGTAAATGGGTAAACAAACTGTGGTATATCTATACAATGAAATACTATTCAGCAATAGAAGAGAAATAAACTATTGTAAATGCAACATGGATGATTTTCAAAATAATTTTGCTAAGTGAAAGAAGGCAAAAAGGTTACATACTGTATGATTCCATTTATATAGGCTCTAGAAAATGCCAACTTAACTACAGTAACAGCAGGATAGCAGTTGTCTGGAGAATGAAATAGGATGGGGCAGGAGAAGGGATTTCAAAGGGGTACAAAAAGTTTTGGAAAATAATGAAAATGTTCACTATTTTGATTGTGCTGATACTTCCAAGAGTGTACATGTATGGGAAAATGTACCAAAATGTTTACTATAAATATGTGCAGCTTATTGTTCAGTTGTACCTCAAAAAAGCTATTGCTTAATATAAACATAAAATAGTTTTTTATTGAACTTATTTTAATACTTTAATTTTATGTGTATCTGATGTGATGATGATTCTAAAATAACATTTTAATCTTTTTGATTAACTCAACTCTTTTGGAAAATAAGTAAATGATTATATATATATAGGTATACTTGAGATATCTATATTTAAATAATATATGCTTAAACATGTTATATATAAAACTTTATATGCAAGAACTCAGGAGTTTGTGTTTCTTTTTAAGAATTTTGTCGTTGCTTAGTTGATCTGCATGCTTTAGGGTTTTTGACTTGTGTTAAAATTATTCTTGATGTGAAAAGGTTTCATACTGAGACTCCCTAGTGGACATAATAATGAAGTTTGTTTAGTTGATATGTTTATTTTTTTCCAACTTTACCACTGCACTGACCCCCAAGTATTAAATCTCAGCATGAAGATATTTCTAAGTTACATTTATACAACATAGTCATCCATAACACTTCAGGGATTTTATATTAGAGTGTCAAGGTTATTTTCTGTTAGCCACTGTAGTTTTTCATAATCACTGAGCCCTAACATTATGGTTGCTGCTTATAAAAATTTTCTCATCAAGGTTATATGCAACATGAATATTATTAGTGCAAAATATTTCTTCTAACAATCCTTTGTTACCTTGTCTTTCCTTGACCAGTGAAAATCTATACATGATCTGTTTCTAGCTCATAAAATTTCCAAATATTTATAGATTTTAAAACTTTAGCAAGAAATTTTAGAAAAAAATATTTCTCTGAATTTTCAGTTATGTATTAATCAATATATTACTAACCTCATTTAAAAATTAGATCTTATTAGTATGACTTATATTTGTTAAACAATGGCTCTTCATAAGGCCTCACCTAATTTAAAAAAGGAATGAAGGTATTTTTTAACAAACATCATATAACAAATTATAAGTATAAGCCACATTAAAATTCAGAGGATCCTAGACAAACACTCAAAAATAGAAAATCGCATGCTATAATGCTTTTTATTTATTGTTAGAAATCAGACAACACAAGTTTTCAGGAGTCCTGAAAATTGATGTCTTTGCCTCAGTGTTCTTATCATAGTTCCATGTATTAAAGTTTTGGTACAGTACCTAAAAGGTAAATGATCCACGTCTTTTTGTCAGTGGCGGGGGAGGGTATATAAAAGTATTGGTATGATTAGAGTTGCAGTGGCAAGAGGTTCTAGTGTTGAAGATCATCTTTATGACATTATTTTATTCTTGCTACGAGGATTCTGAATTTTGTGCATTTAGATTTCATCTAACAATTCAAATAATTAATTCTAACAGGAAATGTCTATTTTACTTTCCAGCAAAACCATGATAGTTCAAACACATGAGTTTAGTATATGTAAACATTTTTAAAGGGGGAGTTAAAAGAATTCCTGAAATATGGTTGACTAGGAAACATCACAATGGATTGATATTACTTTTTTTTTTTTTTCTTATGGCAGAGACTCACTCTGTCACCCAGGCTGGAGCGCCGTGGTACAATCTCAGCTCACTGTAACCTCCACCTCCTGGGTTCAAGAGCTTCTCCTGCCTCAGTCTCCTGAGCAGCTGGGACTACAGGCATGTGCCACCACGTCCAGCTAATTTTTATAATTTTAGAGAGGGTTTCACCATGTTGGCCAGGCTGGTCTCGAACTTCTGACCTTAAGTGATGCGTCCACCTCAGTCTCCCAAAATGCTGAGATTATATGCATGAGCCACCATGCCTAGCCAATATCACTTTTTAAATTAGACCCCATTATATCAAAGCCCTGGTAATTTTAACTTCATTATGGTAAGATATACTACTTGGTGTTAATATTCCAGGTGGCATAGACTGAGGTCCCAAATATAACCTAGGAGTAGGAGAATATTAAATTCATAAGATAAAAGGAAGATTAGATAGATTTCATTGCATAAGAAATCTAGAAGTCAAAAGCAACTACAAAAATCCCTGATTTTATCAGTCAGTGTTCAACACAGATAAATTATGACTCCTACAGAGTCAAGGAGGGCAGATATTAGGCAACTTCTGGTATAAGAGCATGAGTGTCAGGAAGATCTTTTGGTCTTTGAAAAAGATCGAATGAAAATACATCATACATGTTTAGTCATCATAAACAGTTAAAGAGTTTTGGTAGTGTGTGTACATCACTCATAATAGAGAAATACAAATTATACCTAAAATGAGATACCATTGGTTATATCAACTGATAAAAAGTTTGATGCTGGTGAAGGTGTAGGTATACTGCTGATAAAAATATAAATTTCTACAACTTCTAGGGAAAGCTATTTGGCAACATGTGTCTAAATTAAAAATGCCCACACCCTTTAACAGAGCAATTCCACTTCTAGTAATTTTTCCTACAAATCTACTCACAAATGTGTAAAACGAGCTATTCATTTAATAAATACTTAGTGAACACCAACGGCACACCAGCTCTTGTTTTAGACACTGGAGATAGAGCGGCAAACACAGTGGAGAGACTCATGAAGCTTACGTTTGTTGGGGAAAGAGCCTTTAAACAAATAAATACATAATATGTCAACTAATGGCAAGTGCTATGAAGAAAAATAGAATAAGAGGAGTAGGGAGTAATGAGGAAGGGATTCTGCTTTACGTAAGTTAGCAAGGAGGTGACATTTAAACTGAAACCTGAAGGAAATATGGAAAGAAGCTCCATAGATACCTATTAGAAGAGGTAGTCTAAACACACCATCATCACAGCATTGTTGGTAAAAGATTGAAAACAATCCAAAATTATCAATAGATACTTGATTAAATAAATTATATATTATATACATCACATGTACATATAGGGATATCATATATAATATGATATATGCATTATGTATATTTATGTATAAACATAGAGAATAAAATGACAAAATGGTGATGGAGATGCACTGACTGGGTAGCTGGGGGCCCTGAATAAAGGCTTACTTTTCACTGAATCCTCTTTGTACCTTTCAAATTTTGTACACCATGCACATTCTCAGTTTCATATACAAAACACCATCTGGCATGGTTCATGTTAAATAAATGCCTAATATGATTGAGGTAAAAACATCTATCCTGCTTAAAATATTTCCAGGAGTTGTGGAAATACCAAATGATAATATTCTATGACCAAAAAATGCCTGGGGAAATTTACATACAAATACATGTCACATGTATTACACTAAAAATGTATCTGGGCTTTCTGATAAAGACAGACCTTCTCATAAAGACAGACCCTTAATAAGAAAATAAAATGTACATTTGGAAAGAGCAATTCAAATAACACATCATCATCCATGTCACTAAAGGGGACTGAATCTCACAGATCCATTGTATTTTGTCAAATTTTTATGAATTCATATTACCACTCTCTCACAAGAAAAATTTTATGTATTCCCTTTTTCTACGTTTTAATGTAAAAATGCTTATAAAACAAAGGCCTAAAACTGAAAACAAATTCAGTTTGTTTTGTTTCACCATGTGTACCTATATCCGCACAGAAAACAGAAAGACCCAGCTCTGCATCAGCTTCCAAATCCTGAAACATTTTGTGAGACGCCATAGAAACAATGTTCTTGCAATCCAGCTAGATCTGTTTTTGGTGCTGTCATTTCCAGGAGCAACAAGCAAGACCAGGGATCTCCTTGACCTTGCTCTCTCATGTTCAGATCTGTTAACTGTGGTACAAGCTGGGAAGGAATTTTGAGGATGAAAATTTTGAATATAACGTTGATTTCATCGTTGAAACTGTCAGGATAACAGAGGGATGCTTTCAGAAAGTCAAAAAATAGCACAACAAATCAAAACAAAGACACCGACACTGAAATCAGAGTCCTCATGAAAACCAATGCTAAAATAAACTCGCAACATTCAGCCTGTTAAGTTTAGCCTAAAGCTACTCCTTACATATTTTATGTTTGGCCTAAAGTTTTTCCATATTTAGTGAACTGTAACCTAATTGGATGTGTAAACAGACTGTAACCTACTCTTGTGCCAATCACCAAGTTTCCTACAACCAAAGGCAACCAACTGTTCAAACCATGTTCAAATATGACAAATGCCAAGCTGTAACCAATCCAGCAGTTTCTATACTTCACTTTTGTCATTTTCCTTTTTCTGTTCATAAATTCTCTTAAACCACGAGACAATGCCAGAGTTATTCTGAGCCTCTTCTGGTTCGTGGGGGTTGCCTGATTCACTGATCATTCTTTGTTCAATTAAACTCTGTTGAATTTAATATATGTAAAGTTTTCCTTTTAACAAGTTTCTCTGCCTTTTTCTTGATTTTCTGTAGAAATGTGAATTTATAGGGAAATCATGAATTTGCTATAGACAGATAAACAACACAACAGAATATAGATTTAGTTATAGGACACATTTTCAATATTTAACTGATAGAGTTTGCTCCGGCTGACTTTCTAATGAATGGACACACCACATCCTGATGGCTGTGATCAAGATGGCAACACGACCAGAGGCCCATGATGGGGAAAAATGACAGCATTCTCAATAAATGCACCCTAGTGGTGGCTACAAACTAACGGACTTGGATGCCACTACACTCCCCAGTTCCCTTTACCAGTGTCTGGCTCATAGGTCCCCCTCCACCGCCAATAAATCCATATAACTCTATATTTATCTACTCTGAACATCTGTAGTAAACAGAATTTCTGAGATTCTATTCATCTTAGTTATTTTCATGTCTCAATGTAAAGAACTGTAAAATGTTTGAAGGATATCATGGCTGGGGTGGTGGTAAGGGGATGATTTTGCCAAGGTATGCTACTGCAGTTTGGAGCAGCATTATCCCCGAAGTTATTCCTTGTAATGCTTAAGGGTGATATTAAGTTTAGACTCATGAGACAAGCATTTGAAGGCAACCGCAGAATGTTCTGCCTTTACCGCTTTTATGCTGTTGTTATGTATATGTTCATCTTTCCTAGTGTTTTAGCAAACAAAACATGCCTACAGAGTCTTCAAATCCATCTAATGAGACATATGCAGTAGCTACCCTCCCTGTAATCAACAGGACTATCATTTGTACAGGTCTGCTCATCTTAAAACATGTTCATCTTCCTTCAGTTACTGCAAGTCACATGAAAATAAACCACCAAAATCAATCTAATATTTAAAAAACAGTGTACCTTCCATCTGTTTTTCAGAGAACAAAGCATAGTCATGTGATACAATTTTCTATAGCCTGGTAACTGGAGAATCTAGTCACATGACTAATATGTTCTAGTCCAGATCCAATCCCGAGTCCTTTGCAGATATCAGAAAAGTCAGTGAATTTTGAATGGCATATATCACTGTCAACTTGTACAGATAATGAACATTACTTCATAATAATATTAGCCAAAACTGCTATAATATTTTTATTTCATTGAATCACTACATAAATATACAGTTATATGGGATTTGTATGTGAAGGGAGTGAGGGGACAGAGAAACTGACAGGAATGAGGGGATACTTTGCCTAGAAACAAATAGCTGAAGATTTAAAAGGCTTTATGAAAGTATTCCTCTGTTATCCTGACAGTTTCAATGATGAAATCAATATTATATTCAAAATTTTCATCCTCAAAATTCCTTACCACCTTGCACTGCAGTTAGCAGATCTGAACATGAGAGAGCAACGACAAATAGACCCCTGGTCTTGCTTGTTGCTCCTGAAAATGGCAGCACGAAAAGCAGATATAGCTGGAGAGAAAGAATATCATTGCTTTTATGGAGTCTCAAAAATGTTTCTCAGGATTTGGAAGCTGATGCTGTGTTGAGTATTTTTGCTTTCTGTGCAGATGTTGGTACACATGGTGAATAGTAATAATCCCCATGCTGTAAAACTGAAGTTGTAGTTTTTCCAGACTGTACTCTGTACAATTTGTTTCCAAAACAAGTGGAGTTTCATACCTTAAAAGTCAAGAAGACGTAGTGGAATCTTATAGATGACGATTCGTCTTAGGTGCAAACTTTGAGATCCTAGGAAGCAATTGTAGGATACTTAATAATGAAAGATCAGGATAAGCTTGCTGGATAAAATTGGGATATATTTGTATTAAGATCTAAGCATGCTTACATCCTTATTTTCAATTACAAACTACCTGGAGGTGGGCGGAATGATCAAGCCTGGTTTAAAGCTGCTAAATGCAATGTCAGTTTTTACTTAATGTCTAAATGCTCAGATTTTAGGGTAAATCTGTTGAGACGATATGGAGAAGAGAAAGGTGGTCCCATCTCTTTATTTGAGAATATGAATAGTTTTTTTTAAAAGCATTAAGATGTAATGACTAAATGTAACAATAATAATGGCTATCATTTAAAATTACTATGTGCCAGGCATTAAAAGAAACTATACTTGATCTCATTGAATTATGCAAGATGTATATTATTAACCTTGTATTACATGTAAAAAAAAATGCCTTTTAAATGTTAACTAGCTGAAATCCATGTAACTTCTAAATGACAGAGGTAGATTTAAACAAGGTCTTCTCTTTAAGCGCTCTGTAGGTGTCAGTGAGTACAATTATTAGGATGCATGGCATTTGGTAAATGAGTCCAGGCACTATTTTGGCTATTTAAGAATTAGTATTACATCTTGGAGGAAATAAGCCACTTATTCGGTATTATCTGTATCAGTCCTATTTCTTCATCTCCAAAATAAACACGAGCAACTTCCTGGATGCATATTAATGTTAATTTAAGGAGATTCTCTAGCTCTATAATGACACCATCTGGAAGTCATACTGACCTCACCCCGTGTTTAATTAGGCCATCGAGTTCAGTTATTTTCCCATGCAAATAGTTCTCATAATCATCTTTTTATTTCTATCTCACTGACACTCATCAGCTCAAATTCTTATCATTCCTCATCTAAATTATTCTTACCATTCTTTCATCCATTATTTTCACTGCTGTGAGAAAGTCTTTCTGAAAGCCTAATTTGATTACTTTTAAAAAATTCTACAATCAAGCATATACATAATCTAACAACTCCACTCATAGAGGTATGCATACATATGTTCATCAAGTGGCATTTACTAGAATGTAACAACTCTCTTCATACTAGCTAAACATTACAGACTGTGTAAATGCCCAATCCTAGAATGGATGAAAAAAAAATGTGGCAATTTACATAAAGGGATATTATACAGCAATGAAAATAAACACACTAAACTACATGCAAGAAAAATGTTTGTACATACAAACATTTAAATAAAGTTCAGAAACATGCAAAGCTAAGCTAAGCTCTTAGAAACCAAACCTGTGGTTATCTATGGTAGTTGGGGATAGAATCTGAAGGTGGTGCTGGCAATACTGCATTTTTCTATCTGGGTCCTGGTTACCTGGGTGTGTTCATTTTAATTTTTACATAGAGTATTCACACTTATAATACATTCATTTTTCTTTATGCATGTCATAGGTAAATAAATAGTAAACAATAAAATTTTAAAAATTATTTTTAAAAAAGATCTAAACTTGCTCTCTTTATATCCAGAAGTTTACAGTGGTGATATAGGAAAGGACAATTGACAATAAAAAGGATGTGAAACTATGACAAAGAACAGTGGCTACCGGTGAGAGATCATCAGCTAGGTAACTACGGACACTGCCGTGAATGTGGCTACTGTGGATTAAAAAGCCAGACACAATAGAGACAGTGGCTGTCATCAACAATTAACTGTTGAGTGTCTGCAAGGAATGCAATGAAAAATCACTGTGTTGTGTTCAAACAGAACACAGTAAATTCTGACCTTATACAAAAGAGCCTGCTTTTACAAAGCAGAAATAACATGTGGCCATGTGCAGAGAAGAAAAGTACAAGGATCTGTCAGAACCCAGATTACACAATGCCCATTATAAATTCAAAACCCGTTTATTGTTCTGGAAAAAAATCCTTCAGAATTGTTTAAATACTCAGGATCCAACTCAAACAATGGTGCTTAGGGATGTGGGTTACAGAAGCAGGCAATTCTCACTTTATTAGTAAATCATTACAGAAAAAGTATCAGTCTGTTCTTCTAGGTTATGATACCTGTTTTGTGTCAGACAAACACAAAAATATTTTAAAAGCAATCAAAACAGTTAATGCCAAATATTTCACCTTGCACCTCTCAGAGAACAATTTTGAAATAAGATTTACCTGCTGTTACTATATCGCAAAAGGCCATTACTACTTCAAGATTTTCCTGAACAGAGCAGCAAAAGAAAGGCATCCACAGAGCAAGATGTGCCTTGTTGTCCTCCCAACACATTCTCTGGGCTTCTCACTTTTCTGTCCATGAGAAGTTTTCATTGATTTGTCATTGAGTGCTCCCTGGAGTCCCATGAAAGCATGGAAAATGTGACCATATGTTTCAGCCGTGCCCTTGGTCGGGGAGCTGCTGACACCTTCATTGTCCAGCCTTCAAGATTCTTTAGTACATTTTATATCTTAGAGACAGAAGTTATTTTAAAGTGATTGACTGAAGCAGAGCTTCTGGAACTAGAACAGGTGTGATTTGCGTACACATCTGCTTGGTCATAAAATATTGGCAAGTGAGTGGGATATCCAGGTTCGCAGCTGCTTCCCAAAAGCTCTACATTGCATTTAGTACCCTTCCAAGACAGCAAGATCAGGGAATGAAATATTCTCCCATTGAAGACAACAAAAATTAAATCATCCATGTTCTGCTTACAATTTATCCTATATCCTGAATTTTTAATAGGATTAAGTCATCTAAATTCATTGATTCTAATTTATTCATTTCTTTAAACATGCTCGTTCTGTTTTCTTCTGGAACCCATAGGCAGGGATGTAAATATTTAACAAAATTAACAACTCAAACCACACATAAATATTCCCATTTGCTTTCATCGTTCCCTTAGAATAAGCCTCTGAGGAATAAGTATAACATTTCTTCTTAAGGAGGAAAGGTATATCCAGAGAAGGCGCACACATGCACACACTTGGAAACAATGAGAAGTCCATCCTGTTGATACTTGTTTCTCTTTGCTCTTCAGTATAAAGATATGTTTTAATAAATATTGACCAGTTTTGAGGTGGGGTTCCAGGAATACTTTAGTATTGTATTCAGACAACCAGATCTTTGCATTTCAATAGTATTATATTAACACGTACTCAGAGAAAATACATTTTAGCTCCATTTCTATAATTTTCCTTATGTATTTATATGCAAATATTTTATCAGGCCAGGAAACAAATTACCAAAAGAAAAATCACCATGACTTTTATACTGAGACGTAAGTTCTCCTCAGTTTCTCTCTCAACAAGGACAATATTTCCATTGAGATAGGTTGTTTATGGAAAGACTTCATACTCATTAGAAAATCACTCCTTGGATGTTATCTTCATATTTGGCACCTCCAAGAAAAGCCTACATATAAATCATTTGATTTTAAGTAGTTTAAGGCAAAGAAAATGGCCTAGCTATCACCAAATTCCTCAAATGTTATTCTTTCCCTAGACTCACTGTAAATGTTTGTTCCCCAACTGTCAGCCAAATCCCCAGTGGCCTTCAAGATTCTAAGTGAAATTACCAGGTATTTCACATTGTAATTCCCTAGCAGTTTTGAAACGTATATAAAGCACTGAGCACAGTAACGGATGTAAGTTAAGCCAAGAAAACGTTGTGGACCAATGCCCAGACAGAACTATTGAAAGATAAGGCCCTCCCCTGCCCTCTCCTAAGGGCAACATAGTATTGTCGCCCAAGAGAAGAGGATGCCTTAAAGGATCACAGGTAAGAAGGTAGGAATAAGAAGGCTAGGGAGAAGCTGTTATGCTCAGATCTCCATCTCAGACTTCAAATGGTTTTAGGATCAAGAAGCTGCTGAAAACTAAGAGTCTTAACATATATGTAAATATTATTTACATATAAATGGTAATTTAATTATTTAATAATATTTATTTTTATTGTCTGCTTTTTATTTTGAAGAATTGCAAAGCTATAGGAAATTGAAAGAATCCTTCACTTAGATCCACCAGTTACAAATTAAGGCAAATGTAAGAAATAAATGTGCGAGTATATAAAGGAATAAATGATGTAAGTAGAAACTATCTGTCTCTTTACTTGGTAGATGAAGACACATATCCTTGAATAAATTATCTCCCCTAAGGTCACATTCTAATATATATAAGATTCCATTTCTGTGAGCTTTATATGGCAACTGAACATCAAATATGGTTCTTTGAATACTTGAAATTTTCTTTCCAATCTGTTGGTTTGAGGAAGCTCATTGTATTACACCTTATCAAAGAGAACAGACCTTTTGAGGATTTTGTTTTTGTAGCTGCTATTTTTAACTCACATTTCAGTAGGGATTGAAATATCAGTAGGGATGCTTTCTGTTTCTTAACCCAGTTCTTTATAGACTGGTTCTTAACCCATTTCTTCATAGGTAGTTGGAAGTCCAACTACCTATGAAGAAATTTAACATACCCAAGAAATGTTAAATTTCTTGGGTATGATAATGGTATTGTGTTTATGTAAAATAATGTTCTTGAGATTTTCATGAGATGTAAGTAGTGGTAAGGTGTTATAATACCTTTAATTTACTTTCAAGTGGTTTTGTCATGAAGTGTACATGTTTGTGAGAGAGAGGGATACAAAGAGATAAAGCAATGTGAGAAGATGTTGACAACTGATCTATGAATATTATTTAACATTGATACAATACTTTCTAATACACAGTCCATACTCAGATTTTCCTGATTATCTACAAAGATATCCTTTATAGCCGTGTTTTGTAATTCAAGATCCAATCAAGGTTCACACATGCCATTTAGTTTCTATGTCTCTTTATTCCTCTTTAACTTAAACAGTATCTTGCCTTTTTGTTCATTTCAGTGTTTAACGACATTGACATTTTTTGAAGAGTTCAGATCAATTGTCTTAGGAAATGTCCTACAATCTGGATCAGTCTGAGGGCCCTTGTCATTATTTTCTGGATATTCAATGTTCTATAATGTGTTATTGCTGTTTTTTTTTTAAATTTTCACATTGTCTCAAATTTAGCCAGTCAGGTGGTCATTCCCATGTTCTTTTGACATCTTCCCGTTACTCTTTCAGCAATTCCTTGCTTTCTGGCACAAGATGTTTCATGCTAATCTAATACAAGACCTGGAATCATGTAATACTTCAGGGAGTCCTGCCCTTTTGGTGGGAATAGTATTTGGAAACTAATATAACCTTGTTTGCAATGTGTCACAGCATCTTGGCCCTTTCAGTGGACAGAGCTAGGAAAGAGAATCTATTAAAGTCATGAGTTCATTAAAATTGACGATCCATTTGGAGTTTATTTAATTGCATACTATGAATATGGACTCTATTTTTTCCAAAATTATCCAGTTTTTCCAAAACCATTTTATCTATCCTGTTCACAGTAATTTAATATACAAATTTAATATAAATTTACTTTCTATATTTAATTTCTGTATATACTGTTTTCTATATATACTGTCTCTGTTTCTGAACTTTCTATCCTTTTTTTTTGAGACAGAGTCTCGCTCTGTTGCCAGGCTGGAGTGCAGTGGCGCAATCTCAGCTCACTGCAACCTCCGGTTCCCTGGTTCAAGCAATTCTCCTGCTTCAGCCTCCCGGGTAGCTGGAATTACAGGCACGCACCACCACGCCCAGCTAATTTTTGTATTTTTAGTAGAGATGAGGTTTCACCATGTTGGCCAGGATGGTCTCAATCTCTTGATCTCATGATCCGCCTGCCTCTGCCTCCCAAAGTTCTGGGATTACAGGTGTGAGCCACCGTGCCCAGCCCTGAACTTTCTGTTATTTACAAAGGTCTGTCTATTCATGTGCCAGTATGCTCTGTTTTTCAATTTACATAAACTTGCTCAAAAAATATAAAATTACTACTAATTTATACTGTACTTTTGCTACCAACTTTCAATCTGACGTTAAGACTGAACTTGTGAAAACTTGAATTTGTGAATTTGTGAAAACCAGCTATTACAGAAGGAAATATGTATGGTCTGAGTAGTTCAATGATTCTCAGGATGTGAGCGTAGGATTGTCATTATCAAGAGTACCTGGGACTCTATGAGAACTGTAGAATCATCTGCCCCACCCCAGGACTCCTGCATCAGAAACTACAAGGAGCTGGGGCCAAACAATCTTGGCTTCAACAAACCCTCTAGGTGATTCCAATGCACATTCAAGTTTGAGCCCCCTTAGTCTAGTTTCTCTTGACTTTTCTCTTCATTCAATTCTATGCCGTCTTTCAGTCCAAGCCTTGGTGTCCCTTTGTGGACACCCTTTATAAGAATAGTCATTTCCTGAGTCAGGAGTTAAATGGCCATCTATATTCTTGATTGACCAGCAAATTTAAACATCTCCTCAATATCTTGGTAGTTTCACATATTGTATGTCCCACTCCCCCAAAGTAGATTTATAAATACTAAATTTCTCACACTTTCTTCTCCTTAGTAAGTGGGCAAAGTGGCCCAGGTCATGCCAACAAGATGCATTCAAATGAGAACTACATGTGGAAAGGGCAGCCTGAAGCAGTGACCACTTGGGATAGGACAGTGGTGGGATGTCCAGGACTTAGGGAGCTGTGGCAGAGCTTCTGTAGCTTGTCAATGCCAAGTGATTTTTAGTCATTTTTTAAATTCACCTAAGAATCAAATAAAAATAACTCCAAAGACTATAAGTATTAATCTGATAACTCAGTCAAAATAGGAATAAACTGTCATTCAGAACTTTTACAGCTGACAGCCACTAAACTATGTGAAAGGTCTGAAGCAGCTAACTTGAACCACCTTGAGACCCATAGTCTCACCAAATGGTTGAGTATAGCTCCTGATTCCATTGTTCCCAACTGAGTAGCAAGAATCAAGTCTAGTTATTTGCCTCCAGTATCATATTCTTCTGATGATAGAAGCTTTAAATTGTTTTAATATACATATTGATAATTCTTACTGCTCCTATTTTTTAGAATCTTTACTCTGTATTTACTCTTTCCACATTAATATTTTAGCATTTTTTTAATTTCAAATTGATACAAAGGTTGCTTAAATAATACAATCTGCCATATATACTTTATGCACAACAAAAATTACAGGTGCTTCAGTTAGCTCCTTCAGACCTTTTGCATATTTTAGTGGCTCTGAGCTGTCAAAGTTCTGAATGACAGATTATTTCTATTTTTATTGAGTTATCAGATTAATAGTTATAGTGTTTGGAAGTTTTTATCTGATTCTTAACTGAATCTAAAAAAATATTAAGAATTGAAAATATATCAAAATTAAAGATAATTTGTATTAATCAGACTACTCTAATTATTTCCATTTTTGCTAGATACCTTTCAACCTTCATCTACATGCACCTGCATTTTTTTAATGTAGCATAATATCCATACCTCTAGTTTGTATTGTTTTCATTAAATGCATCAAAATTTTTCTCCACGTTGATATGTAATCTACATAATTGTCATTTGGAAAGATTGAAAAGATTCTGAAATGTGTCAACACATTACATTCTTACCTATCACTAGTCACTAAATTTTGTTCCACGTTGTGTATCCCACAACAACCTGACCTTCCCATGGCCCCACCCAAGATAATAATTTTTCTAAATGTGTCTATCAAGCCCATCCATTTCTATTTTTTTCCTACAAATAGAAATGTATGTACTTCTGAGCTGAATTCAGTATTATTCTGCATACTTTGAAACTTTATCCCTATCCAGTATCAAAGTGTATGTATTTCACTACAACTTAAATTTTTCACTCAAAATTGTGTTTTAAGGATCATCTGGGCACTCTAGTTTCCTAATTTTCACTGCAATATGTCATCTACTATTTGATTATATAATAATTTATACATTATTTTACTTTGGTTGTTTATAATTTTTTGCTATTACAAATGCTATTGTTATTCTTGTAAATGCATCGTTGTGTGCTTGTATAGGAGTTTCTCTAAGGTATGAATGTAGAAATAGATTGATGATTCATAGGATATTGTATCTTTAATTTTCTAGTTATTGCCATATTATTTTGCAAGGTAGTTGTTCCTTTGTATTCTCCCACCATAAGTTCTGATACTCTACTAAGAGGTATCCCCTGACCTGTAATGGTTTGCCAGTCTGATGGATATTTCATTTTGATTTTACATTGCAATTTCCTAATCGCTAGGGGATTGAAGCCTCTTTTTTATACTTATTGGCTATTCAGGTTTCCTCTTCTGAAAATTGCATGTATTTTTTTCCCATTTTTCTGTAGGACGGTATCAGGGTTTTCTGATTAATGTGAAGAAGTTTACATATATTTAATTTTTCCCCCTCAGGGCCAGTCTGAGACAAACAAGTATCTTTTTCATCTTCCTTAGCTATCGGTTGCAGATGTTTAGCACACTCTTTCACAGAAGATCTACCACAAGGAATCACTTATCCTGAAGCCTCAGTTCCAGCTCCCCATCCCACACAGGCCCAAGAATTTGTCACCTATTCACCATCTCCAATTTCCACTCTAAACAAATGTCTTCAGAACATTCTGGGCTTGCTTAACATTCTGGTTTTCTAATTCATCTTTTTGGCCCCTGTGAAAATGTCCTACTTTCTTCCAAGTTCAACTATGCCTCTCAATGGATAGTGGTATTTTATCTAGCAAAGGGTCTCTCATGATATCTGATTTTCATTTTGCTGGAATTTCAAGTCCTGCCTTTTACATGTGTATCCCATAGTGTGGATATACCATAACATAATTAACTATTTTCCTGTTAATGCACACTTAGATTGTTTGTTATTTTTTAGTATTAATAGAAATGCCTCAAGAATTCCTGTGAATATATTATTGTGCCTACATAAAAATCTTTCTATTGCATATATTTCTAGAAGTGGACTGGCTGTTTCAAAGGATATGTGCACATTTAGTATTCTCATCAAAAAGCTGGATAAATTTACATTTCCAGGAACACTGAATGATAGTGACAGGGTTTTCATAACCTTAACAGTACTAAATCTTACCAATCTTTATCTGGCATTTCTATTAATATTATTATTATTTCTTCTTCTTCCTCTTCTTCTTCCTTTTCTTCTGAATTGACTATTGATATGCTTTACTTGCATTTTTATTGTATTGTATGTATTTTATTGCTTTGATAAGGTAGTTTTATTATCCAGGTATTAATCCTTTTCCATAACCTGATGGAAATATTTTCTTCCAATCTATTTTGTCTTTCAAATTTATCCATAATAAACACCTTTTTCATACAGAAATTTCAAATTTCTGTCACTTCAAATCTAACATTTTTACCTTTATTTCCTTTTACTCCCCAATATAATAGAAATATTACACTATATTTTCTTTTGATTTTTTTAAGCTTTAAAAACCAATCCAGAAGTTGATTTTGTATGATATAAGGCAAATATCAAAGTTGTTTTCAAATCAATAATTGCCCCAATATCATTTAACACTCTGTATTTCCCTCACTAGCTTGAAATTATATTCATATATATATACACATACACACACATACACACACATTTATATATACTCATATACATATATATCTATATATCTATATATATATGAGTATGTGTGCATGTGTGTGTGCTTGCATGTTGTTACCGGCGGGTCTTTGTCCTTAGAGCTCCCGGGATGGTGGCAGGCCGCTCCCAAGATGGTGGCAAGCTTTTGTTCTCTGACCTGGAGTTCTTGGCCTCACGGAGTCCAAGGAATGGAACCTTGCGCCATGCAGTGAGTGTTATAACTCTATTAGAAGCCGTGGGTCATGGAAGAGAACCATGAAATCCAGCGACTAGTGTGTTCAGCTCGATTAGGACAAACCAGGGCACTTGGCCACGCAGGAGCAATGGCAAGCCTTTAGCCGGATCGGGAGCGGCAATGGGTGCCTCACTGAATCAGGATCTCAATGGACATCCTGTTGGATCCCTAGGGGTGGAAATCAGCCGACTGGGGCAAACAGCAGTGGTGGACGGTGAGCGAAAGCTCAGCTCGAGCGGGTAACACAGACCAGAAGAGTGTGCAGTTGTAAGATTTAATAGAGTGAAAACAGAACTCCAATACAATGGGAGGGGACCCAAAGGGGGTTGCCCCTCCCTGCTCAAATGCCTGGGTTTATATCCCGATCATTGTCCCTCCCACTGTGCTCTCAGGCGATATATGATTTGACTCTTTCTTTACCTCCTGCTTTTAGCCTAATTAGTATTTTAGTGAGCCCTCTTTCCTACCTGATTGGTTGGGTGTGAACTAAGTTACAAGACCCCTGTTTAAAGGTAGATGTGGTCACCTTCCCCAGCTAGGCTTAGGAATTCTTAGTTGACCTAGGAAATCCAGCTAGTCCTGTCTCTCAATGTGATATAAAATTTTTTACTCTGCTCATTTAATTGATTTACATTTTCCTAAGCCAATACCATGCTATTTTGATTTTTGTGACTTTATAATATATTTTGATTTCTTGGGACTGTGTTTTGATTGTGGTATAACCCCAATCAAAAGAGGTGCCTCCTTTCAAAATTCTGTTGACTATTATTGAGCATGAGATTTTAGAATCATTATCTGGTCAAGATCCTCCCAAAAGGATTTCATTTTCTTATTTTCTAAACAGACACACAATTCCTTAACCAAATTGGATGCTCGAAGGATCCTTTATGATTCAATTAGAAGTCCTAAAAGTTGAGTCCTCAGGAAGAAATAAAAAGTAATAACAACAAAACACCCACCATGATCACTTTTCTTTCAAAGGCTTAATAAACATTATCTAATTTTTTCCTTTAAACAATCCTGCTAAGGATGTTTTAACAAACTCATTTTAAGAGTGAAGAAACTGAACTTGGGGGAGCTTTATCAGCTGAGAGACTACCCAGCTAGAAGGGTAGTGAAGCAGGGATTACAACTGACCCTGAAGCTAAAACACTTAACCTCTAGTTTCTCTTCTCTCTAGAGCAGCGGTTCCCAAAGTGCTGTCCCTGGACCAGCAGCCGCAGAATCACCTGAGAATATGTAAGAAATGCAAATTCCCTGGCCCACCTGGACCTACCACATCAGCAACTCTGGGAATGAGATCCAGCAATCAGTGTTGTACAAGCCCTTTAGGTATTCTGATGCAGGCAAAGCTTGAGAACCACTGATCTAGAATCCAAAGACTGAGGAGTAATAAGAGGGTGCAAGAAATATTGCATGGAAAAAAAATAAAAAATAAACACAGAAAAGAACAGCACTCACTGAAACGAATGAGAAGAAATGCTACATTCGGGGTTTATTAAATGACTACTGTGTTGGCAATAACAGCCACTACATGGCTTTATAAGAAATAAAACAGAAAGTGCTTAGCTGAAAGGGGTCCTTTATTCTTTTCAGATCAGAAGAACTGAGAAAGCATTGAACCAGAATGTATAAAAATCTAAGATCTTTCATCCCATTTCTCTGAGACTTATAATCAAGTAATGCATTAGCAACTCTTGGCTAATACACAAATGCCTGTCCATATGAATTTTGATCTCCTTCACAACCCAGACCATAAACAGGTCTGAGCACCTGAGTGTGGAAGAAGCTTGGAAAACCCCTGAGAAGAAGAAAACATCCTGAGACATCACAGAAAACACAAGGAGATTGTCGAGAAAGAGCAGCATACAATAGCAGTGCAGCTGGAAGGCTGAGGAGACGGGGTGAGGGCCAAGGAAATGAGGACAGACTGCCAGGGTGGACGCTGGGGAGGCTGGGCCAGCAGCACCATCTGGGGTGGTGAGGTGAGCCATATGCCCTGTGCATTTGGGGCCTACCACAGCCGCCTCTGTGATTAAAAGGGGAACAAAAAAATACTTTTTTATTACTGTTTTTGAATTGGATACATTTACCATTATTTGCGGTAACATACAGTTTGTCCAAATTTCATTTAGTGAAATTAGCGCATCAAACCAGCTGGATTTGCCCATGCAAAGAGGACTTAGTGGGTTCAGGTGTTGGGCTCTTTGTAAGAATTACCTATTAATTAAGTGATTAAAAATAATTAGCCTTTCGGTTGGGTATCCTGTCAAGATTAGGGATAAATTCTTGGAGAAAACTGATTGTGAAAGGCACAGGCTTGGATTGAATGCATTTAAAATAGTCCTTGGGTCTTTCATTGGGTAGTGAGATGCCTGCTTGGCTTGGAAAAATTCAGCCCACAAGATTTTCAAAATCACTCTATGAATAGGAAGACTGTTACTGTCGCAGATCTTCGCCATCCTCTTGGAATTTAAAGCAGCATTTTCAAGGTTTATTATTTGTATTGGTTTTAATAGGATTCTTTTATGAACCTTTTTAATGAGGAGTGTTCAATTATTGCTTCCTGAAAACATTGCTGTGATATCAGATTCCATGCTGTGAGGCCTCGTTTGGTTAATGTGTATGTGATCTGAATGGAAAATAAAAGAACTATTAAATAGCCGTTTCTTTCCCTTACTGTATCAAGCTTTCTTTCTGTTAATGTTGGTGAATGGTGGATGTATGCAAACACTCCATCTTTCTAGTTTGGGAAAGCCACCAG
Organism: Macaca thibetana thibetana; assembly: GCF_024542745.1. Classification (NCBI taxonomy): domain Eukaryota; kingdom Metazoa; phylum Chordata; class Mammalia; order Primates; family Cercopithecidae; genus Macaca; species Macaca thibetana. The sequence goes on along the minus strand of NC_065581.1, from coordinate 58,500,339 downwards.
ATTTAAAAAGAAAATGTACTTAAATGTAAAAATCCATATAATGTGATGTTTATCAGATAAGGCCTTTTTCAGACTAAAACCTTCTCTCTTTCTTTTAACAAATCAGAAAGGACTGGGCAGAAGTTTCCTAAACCCGCGGGATGATTAATTAGAGAGGGAGCCCCTGGCAAAGCTCAAAAATGTGAGAACAAATGTGCACGTTTAATATGTAAAGCTCAATCTGGAGTTTAAAACTGGATGCAGCAACTTGAAGTATGTGCCTCAAGGCATGGCTCAAATACTCTGCTGAAGAATCTGATAACCCTGAAGAAAGAAACTCAAATTGTTAATCCACTTTTAATCACCAATCAGGAGAACTTTTGCGAATAGTTGATAAAACAGACCAGCATGTGACTTGAGTTGAAAGTGTTACATGCCTTTTATGCATCTTTAATTACAGCTATGAAAGCTCTCATGAGCTCATGTACTAGTAGAAAATATTTCAATTTTAAGAATGATGACTAGGAATGTTCAAAACGGAATTTGGAGGTTCTAGAATAAGGCCATCCTTGGCATAATGGTTGGAGCAGGGAGAACACATTTATCCTGACAAAATCAAAACTACTGTCATCCACCCTGGTATGCAATGCATAATAATCAAACTTTGAACTTTTATGTAGATGGAAGCATATTAACCCCTTGTCACCCAAATATGTGCTAGTTGCTACCAAACAACTTCCTATATAACATAAAGTGTACTCACAGAAGTTCATTAACTTCCACGGAGGACTTTGGTGTTTCAGTCTTATATATGCTAGCACCATCCTGTGAGAGAATGACATAACAGAAATTAAAGAACAAATAATATTTTCTTTGAACAAAGACTATACAGGAATTATATCTGCAATAGGCATATTGATGTGAATAAACTATTTCAAGTTCTGAAATGGCAAAGCACCATGCATCAGCCATAAAGAAGTAGTTTGTGGGGAGTGAGAAGAGGGTTCAGGTGTTAAACTTCTTGTAAGAATTAATTAATTAAGTGACCAAAGATAATTAGTTGGGTATCCTGTCAACATTACGGATAAGTTCTTAGAGAAAACTGACTGTCAAAGGCACAGGCTTGGATTGAATGCATTTAAAATCATTACTGGGTCTTTCATTTGGTAGTGAGGTGCCTACTTGGCTTAGAACAGTTCAGCCCACAAGACTGAGGCAGCCTGATATGTGTCACCCCCATCCTGATTCCTCACCTCCACTCACCTGCCCCATCCCCATTCTTTTTTTTTTTTTTTTTTTTTTTTTTTTTTTTTTTTTGTGAGACAGAGTTTCACTCTTGTGGCCAGGCTGAAGTGTGCAATGGCATAGTCTCGGCTCACTGCAACCTCCACCTCTCGTGTTCAAGTGATTCTCTTGCCTCAGGCTCCCAAGTAGCTGTACAGGTGCCCGCAAACATGTCCAGCTAATTTTTGTATTTTTAGTAGAGACGACGTTTCACCATGTTGGCCAGGCTGGTCTCAAACTCCTGACCTCAGGTGATCCACCCATCTTGGTCTCCTAAAGTGCTGGGATTACATGTGTGAGCCACCGCGCCCGGCGCATACCCATTCTTTGATCCTAACAGTTGTCATCTTCTCAGTCGAAGGTAAAGTGCTATACCAATTCAACCTCAAGGTGTCTCCTAGCCTTACTACCTCCTTCCAACTAGGGTGCCACCCTCCCTCTGTATAGAATTTCTGGCTCTAGCGTAATATAAATGGCAAGTACTATTGGGTTTTTTGCTATTGTTATTGTTATTATGATTATTATTGTAATTGTTCCCTGATGGGGTTGAAGAATCTCAATACTTCCCATTGTAGTTCCCTCCCTCCTACTGAGCTGGAGATTACAACCTCATTATACCAACTTTTTATTAATCACCAAAGGGATTCTTTGGTATGGGGATATTTTTATTAAAATATATTTTATAACAGCCTGATTATTTGGTTAATATGATTATCCTACTTAAATTGAAGGAGAGGGATCTCATGCCATATACTCTCCTACCGTTAAAACCAAGTTAGAATTTATATGCCCTAAGTTTATTGCTAGTAATCGAGACAACTATAAAATAAAAAAACACTGCCAGCCAAAAAATACTTATTCTGGAGTAAGGCAAGTTTATATCAATAAACGTTCCTTATTAGTTTGCCAGAATTTGCACCTGAGCACTCATTCTTCAGCTACTAGACAATTCTATTGCCATTGAAAAGCCTAAACAGGAAGGGAAATGCTCCATCATCAAGAATGTGGCCCAGTTTAACCAGCTTTTATTGAACACAGTAAAATGGTACCAAGTACCTTTTACCCAGTAAAAAGGTACCAAGCCCATGGATGTGCATTTTTTTCAAAGATTAACAAAGCTTATCTCTGCTCTTAAAAACTTTCCAAGAGGGCCTCATGTTTTCATTTTTCCCAATATTGGAGCAAGTCCCTCAAATTACTCACCCAGTCTGTTAACACCTGGTACAAGCACCCTTTCAGGTAAACAGGCTAATTGATTCCTATGATCCACCCATCAGCCTCTAGGACACTGATCTTTATCATATTCAAATCCCTGAGCTCATCCTTTATTTTTCCCACTCTGTCTAGTGACAATAGGAGCAACCAGCCAATCTCATTATACTCATTAGTTTGCCAAAAATGTTAGAAAGTATCATATAAACAGTCATTCAGATCTTTACTTCCTGGAAGTGGTTAAGAGCATCAAATGGTGCTATTTTGTGTATCACTATCACCAGAGCACAACATGTACTATCAATGCTCTTTTTACTACTGGAAATAGAGTTATGAGCATCTCTAAATCCAATTACGTTTGAGAGCCAATTCCAAAACCCCAGAACCAATTCAGAAAGCTCATTCTTAAGATTCTTTTCCTCTAGACTCCATATCAAAATGTGTATTAGATGCAATACAAAATATGTATTAGACTCCATACAAAATGTGTCCAGAGAACAGAACCACTAGTGTGTGTGTTGGGGGTGGGGGAGAGAGAGAGATTTATTATAAAGAATTGGCTCATGCAGTATGAGGGATGACAAGTCCTAAGATCTGCAAGCTAGGAGAGTCAGCAGGCTCAGAGACAGCTGATGGTATAGCTCCAGTCCAAGTGTGAGGCCCAAGAAGCAAGAGAGCTGATGGTGTAAGTTTCAGTCTCAGTCCAAGTCCAAAGGCAGGAGGAGACTGATGTCCCAACTCAAAGGAAGTCAAGCAGAGAGAGCGAATTCTTCCTTACTCAGCCTTCTGTTTTTATTCAATGCTCAACTGATTGGATGAGGCCTGGGGACATTGTGCAGGGCAATCGGCTATACTCAGTTTACTAATTCAAATGTTAATCTTATCCAGAAATACTCTCACACACACACACAGAAAAAATGTTTAACCAAATTATCTGGGCACCCTGTGACACAAAATCAACCATTACAAAAGATTCAGCCACATTAGTTTACAGTTTATCAATTCTACCATCTCTGTGTTCTATTCTGTGAAGAGCAGTTGAGCAGAAATCCCCCCAAATGTTAATATTACAAAAAAACACAAAGTTTTAGATTGAAATGCAATTAAATCAAGCAATAGTTTTAGATGCCAAATATGCAAGATGCATACTAGGCACCAACAGTTCTTCCATGCTGATGCAATTATATAAAAATCATAAATATAGGCTTTCTGCTCCTCCCATTCTACAGACAGTCACATCTTGTCCAGTGCCAGCCATGTCCCTGAGACACGAAGGTTGAAGTGAAGGCCAGAGTAAATGGATTTGGCCTTACTGGGTGCCTGGTCACTAGGACTAGTTTTAACTCTAGCAAAGTGGTTATTGTCACCATCAATGACCTCTTCATTGACCTCAACTACATGGTCCACATGTTCCAGTATGATTCCACCCATGGCAAGTTCCACGCACCATCAAGGCTGAGAATGGGAAGCTTGTCATCAATGACAATCCCATTACTATCTTCCAGGAGCAAGATCCCATCCAAATCAAACAGGGGGATACCAGTACTGATTATGTTGTGGAATCCACAAGCATCATCACTACCTTGGAAAAGCCTAGGGCTCACTTAGAGAGGTCATGATTTCCGTCCCTTTTGCTGATGGCCCATGTTTGTGTTGGGTGTGAATCACGAGGAAAACAAAAACAACTTCACAATCATCAGTAATGCTTCCTGTTCCACCTACTGCTTAGCACACCCAGCCAAGGTCATCCATGACAACTTTGGCATCATGGAGGGATTCATGACCACAGTCCATGCCATCACTGCCACCCAGAAGATGAAGACAGCCCCTCTGGAAACTGGGATGACAGCTATGGAGCTCTACAGAACATCATCCCTGCAATTAATTAGTGCTGCCAAGGCAAGGTCATCCCCACACTGAATGAGAAGCTCACTGGCATGGCCTTCTGTGTCCCCACTGCCAATATGTTGGTTGTGGACCTGACCTGCCATCTAAAGAAACCTGCCAGGTATGGTAACACCAAGAAGGTAATGAAGGAGGCATGGAAGGGTCCCCTCAAAAGCATGGTGGGGCTACACTGAGCACCAAGTTATCTCCTTCAACTTTAACAGTGACATTGACCCTTCGATCTTTGACCCTGGGGCTGGCATTATCCTGCACGATCACTCTGTCAAGCTCGTATTCTGGTATGACAATGAATTTGGCTACAGCAACAGGGTGGTAGACTTTATGGTACACATGGCCTCCAAGGAGTAAGAGCCCCCTAGACCATCAGTCCCTGTGAGAACACAACAAGAAAACAGAGGCCCTCAGCTGCAGGCAAGTCCGTGCCACACTGTCCTAGACTATCATCCCCAGTGAGAAAACAACAGGAAAAGAGGCCCTTGGCTGCTAGCAAGTCCCTGCCACATTCTGTCCCTGACATGCTGAGACTCTCCCTTCAACACCGTTTCAATGCCAGACCCCTGAAGAATGGGAGAAGCCTAGGGAGCCCCACCTTGTCATGTACCATCAATAAAGTCCCCTGTACTCAACAAAAGAAAAAAATCATAAACATAGTGACACTTTACCTTCAGTCTAAGGTTTTACATCCTTTCTGTTTAACTGTGTATCTACTCAAATAACACACTGAGGTAGCATCAATATCTGCCCTTTCCAGGAAGTCTATACTATCCAGTTTTACTCCAGATGCATTTTCTTATGACTGATTCTTTCTCACTGTTCTATAAACTCTGAGTTCCTCACTCAATTTTAATCACTTTTAGATAGGTATTCAATATCCTAAACAGAGATGGGCAAACACTAAATGCAAAAGTAAATAAATAAGTAGTTTTATGACTTTGATATATATTAAGTGTGTATAGATATTAGTTTTTTACTTCTAGCATGAAACATCTATCTCGTTGCTTTACAGACATGGTTTATGTGTATCCTGCCCTAAAATTGGCTCTCCAGTTATTTTTATAGATTTCTTCTCTCCAACCAGATAGTAAATTCCTTAAATGTCAGGGATCATAACCTTCTCTTCTTTTAAATAGTGTTTATAAGCAAAAATGTAACTGCTCAATAAAAGTTAGGTGAATCATACACCTTTGTATTCTTGGTTGAATAAATGAAAGAATAAATGACTGCCAAACCCTCTGATGTCTCTGTTGTATCTGATCTTCTAAGGGAGAGATGGGATAGGGCATCTCATATCTAGCAATAAATAAGTTGCTCCACATACAGAAGCTGAAACAAAAATCGATTTTGAAAAATTTACATTTTGAAACAGTGTAAATAACAGTGTTCTTGGAAATGGTGTTCTTTAAAATGCTATGTTATTCAAATCAACTTTCGGTTTTCAGGAGCTAATTATTCAAGGGTTGTAACCCAAGAATTCAATACTTATCCAAGTGGCCTCTTACCGAAGGTGATCAAATACAAGGTCTCTAGAAAGATGCCACCTTTGTAACCCTCTTGAAAAAAATTATTTGAAGACAAACAGAAGAAGAGATATAATTAACAACTCAGGAACAGAAAAGTCAGCATAAAAGAACAGGCAGTGAACATGGAGACCAATTAAAATCAGATATCCAAATAATTGCAAATCTAGTTATATAACTAGAGGTAAATGTCAAAAAGAAAGGTTTCTTAATGAAACAAAGTCTCAGTTATAAAATAGATCTAAATCCCAAGACCTGATTAACAAAGACAAGTAATAAGGGAAGAATAGAAGCCCTCTTGAATAAAGAGGTTTCAAAATAAACTATTTCACTCTTAATTTTGATAATTACAGAAAATATCAATAATGATTTAAGAACGTTTACAAATAACCACATATAAAATAAAATCAGGATGCATAACTTCTAAAAGATTTAAGAAAATTAAAGAAAGTAGTTGATTTGTATTTGCTTATCGAATACATTTTGAGCAGCCTCTGTTTATTGGCACTGCTCCAGTTTGTGTTTATACACAGTGGTTTGCAACCTAGAGACCCAAGGGGTTGATAATGTCTCTTAAAGTGAGTCTAAAAACAACTCAGAAAAAAATATGTTGTTTATAAGAAATAGTCATAAAACAAAGCCGAAAGACTAAAGTTAAAAGTTTATGCAACGACCCATGAGACCTTGAAGGAGGGGCCCGCAACTCTGACCAGCCTGCTGGGTTGTAGACTTTCTGGATGACCCAGCCCTGCCCATTCTCCAGCCTTGCCTTGAGTATCTCTTCCAATTAGTCATAAGGCTTAACTCCAGGGACTCTTAAGGATGTAGCACATTCCCTGGGAAGTACATTCTTGTTTATCAGAGTGAGTGGAGGTCACTATTAACATTTAATGGGTTGAGCTAGCATGGTGAAGAAACTACCTTCATTCCACACAACTTTAGAATATCCCACTAAATATTCATGTAAGTTAAAACATTTCTTCCAAACTTAATACCTGAATGTGATTATATTTTTATATTTAAGAAATAACTTTTACAAGGATTTAATATAAATGACTTCTGTGTTAATCAAGGGAAGTGGATTTCATTTTATTCAGAAAATTACCAAATATTTGTTCCTCATGTAGGAATATCATGTCATCAATAGCAACCTAACTCATGAAATGTGAGTTACCAAGCAACCTAACTATGCTGTATTTCATTCATAGTGATTTGATGTTTGGATTACAAACGTCTAACAACTTCATTATACCTTCTAGAATATTTGTGGTCAAGAATTCACACATTAAAACTCTTATTAACTTGCAATATATTTACTGACTTTTGTTTCTTTATTGTATTCCAGTTAAGGCATTATATTGATTTTATTTTTTTTTTTTGAAATGATGAATGTAAGTACATGCAAATTTCACTTCAGGATAGTAAAAGGGGTACTGTAAAATACTTGTTATAAATGGATTTCACATTGGCTTCCCTTAAAATATTCCAAAATGCCAAATTTTTCCCAGCTCAGGGTTTGACAGGAAAAATTCACTGCCCTCCACCCTTACTTCAAATCCTAAAGATCTCAAAACCCTTACTTCCCTGTCTGGGGACTGACTTCTTTGGCTTTTTACCTCAGCTGTCCCATCATGGACAAAATGTCACCTCTGCTGAGAAGCCTTCCCTACCTCCTCTAGCAATTGTGTTTCCTCTGTAGTCTTCCATATTTTCACTTGCTTTCAGAACTCTTATCACCAATGCGAATTATTATTATGCTCATTTATATACTTAATATCAATTTCCCCCAGTAAAGGAAAACCAAGTATTTTTCATTATTCACCACTGTATAGCCAGAGTCTAGCACATGGCCTAAAACATGATGAGAGATCAGTAATAATTGGTCGATTGAATGAAAGCTGATAGAAATTCAAGGAAAAGATGGAAAAAGGAAAAAATTTCTCAATTATATAGGATGAATCTAAACACAGCTCCTAGTCTTGGAGGAAACCAGTAGGCAATAAATAAGTGCAAAATCTGAGTATGATTAATAAGATTGCTTTCAGAGACAAACACTACATTTTTTAAAAAATACATGTGTTTATTTAATAACTTCAACTTATTTTACGTTCATGGGGTACATGTGCAGGTTTATTACCTGGGTATTTTGCATGATGCTGAAGCTTGGTATACAATTGATACCATCACCCAGGTACTGAGCGTAGTACCCAATAGTTAGTTTTTCAACACATATACCCCTTCTTCCCTCCTCCTTCTAGTAGTCCCAGTGTGTATTGTTGCTGTCTTTATGTCCACAAGTGTTTAGTTTCCACTTACACGTGAGAACATGCGGTATTTGGTTTTCCCTTCCTGCATTGATTCACTTAGGATAATGGCCTCCAGCTTCATCCATGTTGCAGCAAAGGGCATGATTTCATTCTTTTTATGGCTGTATAGTATTCCATGGTATATATGTACCACATTTGCTTCATCCAGTCTGTTTATGGGCACTTAAGTTGTTTGCATGTCTTTGCTATCGCAAATAGTGCTGTGATTAACATACAAGTGCATGTGACATTTGGTAGAACAATTTATTTTTCTTTGGATATATACCCAGTAATGGGATTACTGGGTTGATTGGTAACTCTCTTTTAAGTTATTTGAGAAATCTCCTAAGTACTTTCCACAGTCATTGAACTAATGTACATCCCACCAATAGTGTATAAGCATTGCCTTGCTCCACAGCTTTGCCAGCATCTATTGTTTTTTGACTTTTTAATAATTGCAAACCACCATGGCACATGTTTACCTATGTAACAAACCTCCATGTCCTGCACATGTATCCTGGAACTTAAAATTATATTTCAAAAAATTAAATTAAATTAAATTAAATTAAAAGGCTACATTGTAAATTGCAACAGAAGGAACTAAGAAGTCTAGAGAGGAAGGTGTGGTGTCTACACTGATTTTTAACATCAGCAGAACTTCATCATCTGAGGAAAGCCTGGAGGATTTGAGGAAAGGCTGAAGGATTTGAATCTTGGTCTTTATGACTCCTGTGGTAATAACAGGAGAAGACATAGTATAGAGGACCCCTAGCTCCAGTGACAGACATAAATATTGGTTGATGATGTATTCTCAAAGTCTGTTTTCCTGCAATGATACATAATAAGTGAGTGTGCTCTACAGAGGATTCAAGACAAAGGACCATGGAAAACAACCATGGAAATGTGGGGATATAAACAGTATGTTCTTTGAGATTACTGAGTTGGCATTACAAGTACCCTTCTAAGTGATCAGTCACTAGCAATTGAAGTCAAAGAGTGTGTTGAGCTGTCAAAATTTACTTTTGTAATTGGGTGAATATTCCACTAACTTTTGTTTTTTGGTTGCAAATAATAAAACCCACTTAATTCAAAAAGGACAAAGGACAAGTAAAAGGGACAAAATGTTATGATGACCCTGAGGTTTGCCATGGAATCAAGGGCCTATCAATGGCATTAGCAAAGTCTAGGAACATCAGAGGAAATCCATCCAAAACCAAGACAATGGCTCTTCTGGTCTCCCTTTCACACTCTTGCGCTCATTCTGTCCATCTATGTGGTCGCCTCACTTTGTCTATCAGCATGTGTTTTTCTAGTAGAATGATTTCTATTCCTTTGGGTATATACCCAGCATGTTGGATTCCTATTTCTCTTTCTTTGAAACCAATGCGGCTCAAAATGACCACCACAATAGAAAATTCCTTCCTCTCTTCAGAAATTTGTGTTACTCAACTAAGACAACTGAATAAATCAACTGGAATTTCTGAATCTCAACTCCAAATTCCTGGAAACAAGACTAAATTGACTCATCATATTTAGAAGTTTACCTCTAGTCTGATTGGCTATGGCCCCAGAGGAAGGGTTGTATGTACTCTTGTTAGGCCTGCCCATGTGGGTAGGTAGTGACAGTTCAGCTCTAAGGGAAAGAGGGTTGTGACTGGGCATACGCCCTAAAAATGCATCTACTAGGCTGGAGTTTTTAAAGTAAAAGACTATAAAGTTAGAGAATAGATCAATCTTGTGTTCATTTTTATGAAGAAAGCCTGGGTGTAATTAAAGGAAAAGCTCCCAAACCATTCCTAGAAAACTCCAAATGGTCCAAAAAAAGAAAAAGGAAAGGAAAAGAAAAAAGATTTCTACATCTCCTTTTCTACTATTGACTTTTTTACAAGTAGTCAGCTGAGTTCACCTAAAAAACCTTTTTGCATTACTCAATGTCTGAAAATAGCAGCAGAGAAGAACTTTTCAAAATAAGAGACTTCTCCAGTCTCTGAAAGGTATTTCTCAAAGACTTTGTTATCAGTTTCTGCTTCTGATGAGCAGTTAGACTGTTACCTTGACACTGATTCTGGGAAGTTGTGCCAATTAGAATTCTTTCGTATCTTTATATCTACTGTCTACATATTTTAGTTGAGAATTAATCAGATAAGCTCTTGGAATTAAAATGTGGTCCACAGCATGAGAAAAGATTATTTCCTCATTATCGGTGGATGATCTCTCTCGCTCAATAAGTTAGTAGGTTTTCTGAAATGAGATACAGCTTCCAACTTTTGTCCACATTTCTGAAAGCTAGAAAAATACGTTAGTAGCTAAATCCATATGTTATCTGTAGAGGTGAGACCAGGAAATTGTGTGGAATAATGTGGCAATTTATATCAGCTTCAGCCAAAAGTAACTTGTAAAATAAGGTGAGGGAGGAAGAAAAGAACTGATAAGCATGGACAATAAAAAAACATTATATAGCATATTTTTGAGTCCTAATTTTGTAGCTATCACAACTTTTATAATTAAGTCAAACAAAATTCTTCTATTGAAAAACTTTTTTTTGAACAACTCTTGTGGTTACAAATGTTTTCTTAGAAATAAGCCTGCAACTTCCACCCCTAGGTTCTAACACAAGCATCTGTACAATCATTGCATTGAACAAGTTAAGACTCCAAAAGTGCAACAGAAAATAAATTTATTTTTACTGCCACTGCCATTAAAGCTTGCTCTGAGGAGCTGGTTCTTTTGTTTTCATGCCCCTATAAACACTTGGAAAGTCCCTATGACTTTTTTCTTTATACTTGTATGAGATATATATCTTTTTCCCCACCTGGCACTTTTGCTCCCAGTCACTCACTAGGCTACCTCTGCCGCCTCCAGGTTGAGGATAGAGAGAGAGTGGAAGCAAAGATTAAGAAAGATTTCATTTTCATTGGTACTGTCATGGCAATATAAGTTTGATGCTGTCTGGTCTTAGCAGAAATTTAAAGTTGGGCTTTCTTTCAAGCCCCTTGACATCCCACCATCGTTGGATTTCTTGCAAGTACTTCCCTTGACATCCCAGACTCCTTCTTATGTGACACTCTGGGGCAAGATCCAAGACAACTCCTCCTGTGTGACCTTACCCAGCCCAGAGGAGATAACCATGCACCCTTAGCTAGACTAACTCTAAAGGAACAAGTACCAATGGTCTGACCAAATGGCATTAAGATCCCAGTGTCTGAGCAGGTTAGTGCCACTGTATCTACCTCTTTCCTCACCACAGTCACAGCCAGATAACCACAGTCTTCAGCCACGTAGATATATTTTTTGAATAAGCCAGATGGCAACTTTAAGAAAAGCAGGTCTAGCTCTCAACAGTGGTTCAGTCCACTAAAACCTCTTTCCCTGAACTTACAAAGAGAAAAAAAGTACCTTCTTTATTCCTGCCACACATGACTGGGGACAGTCAAAACACCCTAACAGTCCTCTCCAAAAAAAAATCATCTTCGGGACGCCAGGTGAACCTATCTATTCCTTTGAAGAGGAAGAGCTGCTAATGGTTTCCTGACTGGATTTTGAATACCCCCTTGGAAGTCTTTCATGATGTTTTAATGCGTCACTCTCAAATGCAGAGTAGCTGGCTGCCCACACTTGGGGTGTGCAGTGGAAAGTGAAGCTGATTTAGTGTCATTTTAAATTGTGCTACCTGTGGGAGCACAGACAACATGGATAATGCTTCTTCCACGGGAAAGCCTTTTCCACAGGAAAGCCTTTCAAAGGCCCTTTGAAATGATGCTCAAGGCTCTTTAGAGTTTTCAGGTACTTCCAATCCATTATAGTATTTGAAACTCCTCTGCAAGGTAGGAAGGATGGGCACTAAATGAGGCCCACAAAGAAGTAGAACTTACTTGTTCGGCGCTCTCTGCTATAAAATTCTGACCATGAATCAAGTGCCCAACCATGAGATGAAAAAATTGTAAAGCAAGCAGAATTGTTTGATAAAATAGAATTAAAAGCCCAATTATTGAAGAAGATACCATCAGACTATGAAGAGCCCTTAGAAAACAACCCCCACCTCTCTTATGATTCCTACTGGGAAGTCCAGGTATGTATATTTTAAATAAGCTTTCCAGGTGATTTTTTTCTGATATGTATGCTTCCTTTCTCTCTCCTTCCATTTCCTTCATCTCTAACATTCCCATTCTGCTACCTCCCCAAGAATAACTGCCCTGATAGGTCTGAGAAAATAGTGGTAGTGAATTAAGACAGTTAACCAAAAACCAGTTGACACAAAACAGTATTTGCAACCCAGAAACAACTAGTTGTTTGTATACACAGCCCACACTCACCTGCCAACCTCTCAGCTTTGCCAGTCTATTAGGTTGAAGATGTGTAGCGAATTCAAGAATGGAGAAGCAAAAACAGGAAAAAAGGGCCAGAGTCCATGCTACGGCCATTTATCATGATACACTTAACTAACAAGCACTTCTTAAGTTATTTCCTCAACTCCTAAACTCCACCAAAGATAAAGAGGTAGCTGCCTATGACCTTTCTCCTGTCCTTATATTTAATTTCCTTCGGTTTTTCTCTTTCAAATTTTTTTTCCTGCCAAGTTGCAGCATTAAAAGAGATTGAGGAAAGCAATCCTAGGAAATAATTTAGGTGTAAACAATTATGTTTGACTTAGGGATTCCTTGACACACAAATCTTAACTCTTTCAGAATATTCAGAACACATAGTCATTGTAGCAAAAGACCTAGAGAAAGAATAAGAAAGAGTAGTTTAATTTGGTGTGTGTGCAATAGACAGAATATATCAAGTTATAGGAGAGGGTAGGTAAAAGATAATGATGTCAGTAATTATGCAATAAATACATAAGAATTTGGTACCTGGAAATGCAATGATGCCCAAACAAAAAATCTAAACTATGAGCCATTGGTTCTGGGACTGGGCAACAAGAAGAAACTCAAAGCCTAGGGAGTTTGTTGGTGGGAGTTTGAAGAGGGTTAAAAAAAAAAAAGTGTCGTGGGAAGTTTGGCAACACTGACACCTGTGGTCATGTGGAAAACAGAAAGGATGCCTAATGAATTCGGGAATCTCTTCTGGTGAGATTGCCCCGCAGAAGGTAGAAGGAGCCAACTTGCTTCTAGATGCCTATGACAACAGACTAGAGAAGACTGACAGGTTTAAAAAGGAACTATTCAGTATTCCAGAAGAATTTAGAGAAAACATGAGGAAGCTAGGACTTGCTTAGTTTGAAAGTAAAAATTATTCTTCATTCCCAGTCTCTCCCAGCAAAATATTCTCAATGAAATAGCTTCAAGGAAAAGCTCAAATCCTGAGTGCCATCAGTAAAGCACGACTCCAAGTTAAGGATCTCAAGGCATGGCTGTAAGACCATTCTGAAATATTTAAGTCCAGTAGGATTTCTAAGAATCTCTGGGGTATGCTTCATAGACCTTCTCAGTTAAGCAGCTGGGCTTTTCAGAATCATCAGGGTATTATCCCATAGCAGGTTCACAGCTGGCAAAGGTAGAGAAGGGCATATCTAATAAAGAAATATTGGTTGGCTTTTGTCTAAAGAAGTTTATTATAAAATGATGCCTAACAAACTAATAAAGTTTATAAAACACTTTCATTCACTTTAACTGAAAGAAACAGAAACAGTTCAGAATGAAAAGACATCACTGGATCCCAACCTTCTACGGGCAGGAAGCAGGCTGAGAAAACTACTCAGCTCTAAACACAGGTCACATAGAAAAGGAAGGTTAATTTTGGCAGAATCAAAAGCCCAGAGGATTGAGCCACAAGCCATGGAAAAGTCTTCCCAAGGAGCAGGACAGGGCCATAATCAAGGAACTGGCAAACATGCTTGATTAGACTTTAGAATTGCTAGGGACTAGTGACTGCTATGTGCCTGCTATTTCTTTCTGAAATGGAGTGTCCACTGGGGTTCCCCTATCTCTGAGCTACCATTGTGTATTGTGGGGGTTAGTCTTTTGAGTTCACAGTTCTTCAGATAGGAAGAAACTGTACTTGATGAACTGTGCTTAAGGATCCTTATCTGTACCTTGCCTTAATTTAAAAGATGAGATCCTGGACTTTGAGCTGATAGCAGGAGGTGGCCAGACAGTAAATATTTTAGACTTGCAGGCCATAAGGCCTCTAGTCACAATTATTCAACTCTACTGTTATAGCATGAAAGCAGCAATAGACAACATATAAATTAAAAGGCATGTCTGTGTTCCTGTAAAACTTTATGAAAATAAGTGGAAGACCATAATTTGCCAATCCCCGATGTAATGGGATGAGGTTTTGGTGATCTAGAACAAGCGTATTTTGCATATGAGTGAAATATAAATCATTTGTGACCAAAGGGTAAATTATAGAAAATTAAAGATGAACATAAATCCTTTGACACTCCTGTCTGAGAAACTAGACAGACTCTGCAACTGCTTTGACCAATTAAATACAGCAGAAGTGACATCATGCTCGCTTCCTCACCCCTAAAACACTGGCAGCTTCCACTTCCTATCTCTTGAAACTCACTCTTGGAGCCCCAAGGCCTAAGTGTAAAGCTTCTAACTACCAGCTGAAGAGACCATATGGAGAGACCTTCAGCTCATCTGGCGAGGGAAAAGGGCCCAGCAGAGTCATTGTGGTCAAGATACCAGGCAGGTGAGTAAAGCTGCCTTGAAATCTCTAGACCCTGGTAGCTACCAGTTAAAAACTACCAAGTGACCTCAGTCAACACAACATGGAGTAGAAGAATCACCCAGCCAAGATCTGTTCAAATTATCAAGCCACAAAGTCATAAGAGATGTGAAAGTAGTTGTATTTTAAGCCACTAAGTTTTGGAGTTTTTTATTGCAAGAAATAGGTCAAACATATGTATACACATACATATACATCCACCCTAATAATAGGAACAGTTTAGGGATTATGGTGAAGTTAAGTTTGGAGTTTTCTCTTGTTTTGTTTTTCACGATTTACTGTGTTCAACTTCAAAAAAACAAGCTTGAAAGTTTTCTTCCGGACCAAAAAAAAAGGGGAAAAAAAGCAATTGAGAGGAAACAGTTAAATAAAGAGATACAGCATGGCCAAAATGACCCTTAAGAGAGGGCAATTATTTTTTCAGCTCTAATAGAAGGGCCAGGCAAGGAGGCTGACACAGTAACTTTATCAGAGCCCAGAGGAAAGTTGATTAGGATCTGGCTGTGAAAATGGAGGAAAAGAGGTAGTTTTTTTAATGTTATCCAAGAATAGATGAAACTTACTCCTCTCACCTTCTGCATTTCATCATAGAGATGTGAAAAGGTCACAAGAATTGTACCCAATAGCAGCAAGATTGTATCTCCATTTTTCTGTTTCCATCCTAAATCTTAGGAAGGAATAAGTGAATATAAGAGCAAGCACATTTTCGAATTTCATCAGACTCATAGAAACAACACTTGTGTTTTGTTTTTTTCAAAATCAATTCCTTTATTTTAATAGTCTTTAAACATTGGAGTATCCCCAAAAGTAGGCCACCTGCTCTTAATCTACAAAAGGTCCCACCTCCTACCCCCAGTTTGCCATTGTTTCAAAACACAAATGCCAAACTGGAATTTCTTAGCAGACATTAAGTATTTCTCCTGTACATTATCAAGGGACACAGGCTGCCTCCTAATACATATTCTAGGGATATACTGACCGTATCCAAAGTGATTTTTTTGGCAAGAGAGGCAAGCTGTTCTCTTCAGCAAAATGTCCAGGCAATCTGTACCCCACTTACTGTATTCTAATAAACCATCTAGGGCACTTGTCAAATAAGTAATTTGTATTCTAAGAGATTAAAATTTAAAAGCAAGTATTTGACCCAATTTGCAGCACCCCAATTTTTTCAAATGTTGCATTTCTTTTTTTTTTTTTTTTTTTCTGTCTGCACTCGCACAACAACAACATGAAGAATCTGTACAACAGGTGGCTTATTGATATGCCCTGGAAGTTCAAATTTCTGGTTTAATTCTCCAGAAAGAGAGAGAGGAGACATCTTAATGAAGGACAGCAGAACACATGAGAAACTAATGCAGAGAACACAATGATGCCCCAGAGGTGTCTAATACATTGTGAATTTCATTATAAATAAAATCTGATCATTTTTAGTTTCTTGTCAGATGTATCCTCTAAGCTTGTCCTTCATTCCTGCTGCAGGAAATTCTTTACTGACACTGAATTGGAGAAATGATTATTTTTCCCCAACTCATGGCTTTGTGTTTCTGGAAAGACGATTTTCAGCATGCAAATTGGATGCATCCAAAATCATTCTGATGCAAGACCAGAGCTTCACAACTCTTTACAATTTCAAAATGAGTTTGCTGCCCAAAGGAAAACACAAAACACACCAAAGCTAGAGAAAGACAGTAACATCTCTAAATAGCTTGGAAATTTCTCCCTGCCTGATGAACTGCTTTTATTATTAAAGAGTTTACTGTTTCTCCTCAAATTTGAACGGATGTTTCTTAAAATGGAGTAAATGGTGAAAAGACAAAAGTAAAGAAGCTGACAAACTGTAACCACAATAGCATTCAGCCTCAACCAACAGGAATAGAACAATAAACCTGGAAAGATGTTATTTATATAATAATAATAGTTACAATATATAATTTATATAATGATATAATGATAATAATTATTATATAATAATGATAGCTTACTACATGCCAGGCACTACTGTAAACCCATAGCATACAGTGACTCATTTAATCTTCACAACAGAAGTAACTTTTATTTCCATTCTGTAGATAAGGAAATTGAGCCACAAAAAAGTTAAGCAAATTGCCCAAAGTATGGAGCCAGGATTTAAACACAGGCAGCTCTGGCTCTAGATTCTAGGCCCTAACCACAATACAAGAGTACCTAAAACATCCAGTTTAGGACAACTGAGAATATCCTATGGATCTGGAAGAGATTGCTAGGAATCTAGCAATCTAGATTCTGTTTCTTGGAACAGTGAGGCCAGAGAGAGACAGAATAGATACTCTGTCTTTTCTTATCTCTTCAAAACTCTTCACAGTTTCTTAAGGGTAGTGGGAAAAAAAATGTTTCTCAGGGTAGGTTGGTGTCAGGGGAATGATAAAAACAGCAGCACTACCCAAAGTTCCATAAATTACTGCTGGGAATTCCACAAGAAAGCCTAATAGCCTGGTTTCAACCATCTCTCCTGCTACTTTAATAGACCAAGATGTTTAAATGTACTTCTTTCAAGTTTTTATAGAAAAACTAGGGTTACAAACTATGTGTTTGCAGGAAAAAAAAAAAAAAAAAAACAATGAAGAACATTCCTGTGTTTTGATGGTAAATGTATTTTTGGTTGATACAGGAATTTTTGTCATTGAGAGTCAATAGGGAACTCATGAAAGTTATTCAATGTCCAACAGATCCATTGAGTTATCATATAAAAGCTGTAACTCATCAAGACAGACTAAATGTGCCAAATTGTATACTCTAGTTGGGATTTTTGTCAACATGATGAACTTAGGAAGATGTCTGCCTGAATAGATACTGTTTTCATAGTTAAATAGAAATCACAAGTTACTTCAAAAGGAAAGCACGCTCACATCTGTCTTTTCACATGGCAAATGTTTTTTTCCTGGGATTTCATTTGCTTCAATTTATTATTTTTCTGGGAAGGAGAAATATGAAATCTGATTATGCATTATTAGCAATAACATTTAATTCATTTTATTTAAAAACTTTCAGTTCCTTATTTCTCTGCCTGAACTAAACTTTATTAAAGAATTTTAGAGCCTGATGAAATTTTATATAGATATTATTCATTCACCGTTGATTAAGCGTTTATTATGTGTCAGGAACAGTTCTAGGGAATGGAGTCCAAGCTCATCTCAGAGATGAGTAAAAGAGAGCCAGAGAAGGAAATTGCCAGCTACAGGTGAGACCCAAAACTAGCAGAGATGCTTAATTTTGAAGGCAAGTGTTCTCCCTCTCCTGATACTGCCTCACAAGGGTGAGACTGTACTAAGAGCTGTGTGAGACATAGAGCGTACAATAAGAACCTCCCTTCCAAAAATCTTTTAATGTAATTGTAGAAACAGAGGCCTATAAAAAGTAAGGCAATACCACCAGAGGTAAGTGCCATCCAAGGCAATAATATAGAGATAAATGGTTGTGTCACAGAGGTTGATCTCACTCATTCTACTTACTCTTCCTAGATTCTTAGGGAAGAAGAGTGCACCTACTTGGGGCTAGGCGCCATGCTAGACATATCACTTATGAGATAATTTTGTTTGCACACGGATACGGAGAGGAAAATATTATTCTCAGTTTATGTTCAGGAAAATGAGATTCACAAGTAATGATATTATCTAAGGTCGCACAGGTGGTGTCAGAACTGGAATTCGTCCCATGATTCTCTTACAGTCTAGCCCAAGCTCTTTCCATTTCAGGACCCCACATCCCTTTACAACACACCCATGCCAACTGGCAGTTTGCTTTCCTGGTCATAGCAGACAGAAATGGAGGTTGCAAAGCATGCTGGGAAGTGGTAGCTGCAGTGCACAGCATCTTTGGCTTCCTCTAGAAGCCACAGCAGTCTGAGAAATGGCATTAGATGCCATGGAATACTGTAGCTGGCACTGTTCTTCTGCATGCTACAATGCACAAGGCAAAAGTAAGTTTTTTGTATTTGTGGTAATTTAAATTATTGTTCAGAAATTTTCAGTCTCCTCCCCCAACTTCCATAGGAAGAGTATCTTCATTTCATTTAGCTTGGGCTTGGCCATGTGACTCACTTTGGCCAATTCTCATTGCAGAGTTGATGTTAGCAGATTTGACACAGATTTGAAATGTGTTCCTGTGATTGGGCTTGTTCTTTTTGGCTTCCACCATCACCATGAGAAGAACATAATTCAGTTCGGGGAAGAGAGATACATAGACACCTGTCACCGGCCCCCCTTCCCACATCAACACGTAGCCAAGATCAAAAGTAAACAATGTTATTTTGAACCACTGAGATTTGGGATGGTTTTGAAGCTGCAAAAACTGATTGAGTCCCTAATTTAGGCCAATAGTCTAACTCATTGAGATTTGCCTCTCAATAACTTCTTTCACTTCAGCCATTTTATGAAACTTTGATGTTGTATCATAATTTGAGAGTCTAGGGCAGGGGTCCCTAGACCCCTGGACCGGTACCAGTCAGTGGTCTGTTAGGAACTGGGCTGTACAGCAGGAGGTCAGCAGTGGGTGGGTGAGCATTACTGCCGAGCTCCCCTGTCAGATCAGCGGCCGCATTCGATTCTCATAGGAGCGTGAACCCTATTGTGAACTGTGCATGCAAGGGTGCACTCCTTAGGAGAATCTAACGCCTCATGATCTGAGGTGGAACAGTTTCATAGTGAAGCCATCCCCTGACCCCCAGCACTTTGGGAGGCCAAGGCAGGAGTATTGCTTGAGTCAAAGAGTTCCGTGGAAAAATTGTCTTCCACGAAATCCATCTCGCCACCTTTGGTGCCGAAAAGGTTGGGGAGTGCTGGTTTAAGGTACCTTAGGTTCTAGGCCACTCTTCCCAGATACTAACCTCACCACAAAGGTTGTTTCAAAGTAAATGAAAGAGAGAAAGACAGAGACAGAGACAGGGAGAGAGAGAATAATCAAACTGAAGGTGAGGTCAGTGGTGGGTTTTGTATATAGGCTTACACATAGTTTTAACAAAAAACTACAGCATCTACACAAATAATGTCGGTCTCGTTTTTGTGATTATGCCCTTTGACCATTTTAGGAACCACATTTGCTGATTTCTAACCTATTTATTATGCTCCTGTGTTGGAAACATTCAATTGATGTAGAGCTTTCTTTGTCTTAAGGAACTCTTGCATTCCTTGCATTTATAAAACCCAGTTCTACTAGAGAACTCTCTAATTTTCCCGTGGTCCTTGGATGGATTTTAAAAGAGAAAGAAAGTCACTTACTAGTCAATGCATGATGTAGGGATATCCAGGAAACATCTGGGACAATTATTTTCCTGTTTTGCTTCATTTTATTGTTCTTTTCCAATCTGATGTTATTTCTCCAAAATAGCTACAGAAAATTCCATTTTCCTCACATAATGGTAAATAAAATGAACCACAAAATGTACTTATTTTAATTTTTGTTAGAATTCTATTAGATTTGTCTATGTTTTCAATCCATATTATAATTTTATAATTTTTTAAATCGATGTACATAGAATAAATCATTACTTGACACCTCCCCCTTCCTCTTTTGGATGGAGAACTACTTAAGCACAGTCTTTATGTGACTTTCATGGTTAGAGCTCATGCTTGTAACTATGAAGAATTAAAAAATCATTTGGGAACCATCTTTTCCAATTATAGCTTTGGTAATTCTCTGAGAGCAAATATTACAAGACAGCAGAAGAACAAGCAAAACACGAAAACAAAAATGTGATGAAGATATTAATAATGTAGGCCCTCTTCACAGCCACTCACCAATTTCTCCTCATCTAACAGTGCACTATTTCCTTTTGTTAGCTATTTCTTGCCATTAATCCTTCTATAATTGCCAATATTTCACTCCAATCTTTCAACCTTGCCAGGCAACAACTGTAAGTGCTTTAATGCTTGTATTGTGCACAGCCAGCTCAACAGACCAATATCAGCCTGCTTTTTGCACATACAGAACTCCATAGGAGTTATGCTATAGCAACTCTATATTTTCTTAAAAACTATAGGTGTTAAACTATAGGGAAGAAAAAGTTAAAAATTTCCAGAATGCTCCCTCCTTATTCTTTACTTTTTCTTCATACCAAGCAATATTTATCCTTTCTAAACTATAATACCTGGCTCATCATCAAAATGTTTTCTAAATCCTAAAAAATTATTAAATTTGTATAAGATCCTTCAAAAAATTAAAACCTATTAAAAAAACAAACAAACAAACAAACAAACAAAAAACCCAGGCCAGGTACAGTAACTCATGCCTATAATCCCAGCACTTTGAGAGGCCAAGGCAGTAGGATCACTTGAGCCAAGGAGTTCAAGACCAGCCTAGGCAACAAAGCAAGAACCCATGTCTACAAAAAATTGAAAAAAATCAGCCAGGTGTGGTGGCACGTACCTATAGTCCCAGCTACTTGGGAGGCTGGGGTGGGAAGATCAATTGAGCCCAGGGGTTTGAGGTTGCAGTGACCTATGATTGCACCACTGCACTCCAGTATGGGTGACAGAGTGAGATATATATATATGTTTATGTGTTTTGAAGTCAAAAGACCTTGGCTGGCATCATTGATCTACTCAAAGTTTTAATCTTGGGCAAGGCACTTATCTTTTCTAAACACTAGTTTTCTCATTTATAATAAAAAGATAACATCACTCATGACAAAATCAGAGAATCGCTGGGAATATGAAATTATAGAATATCAAGATTAATGTAATTGATGTTTAAATGGTATCAGAAATTGTTAAAAATCAGTTTAAAATAACAGTAAAAAATAAAAAGGAATAATGATTAACTCAAATTTAGTGATACTCGATACTGAGATACCCCATTATTTTGACTATTTAATAGCAACAGTGAGGATGGTTTAATAAGTATACTGAGTCTTATTACAGAGTCTTAGAGTGCCTTCTCTGAAATATCTTTATAGGATACTGTGGTAGGCTGAGAAATGACCCTCAAAAAGATACCCATGTCCTAATCCCTGGGAGCTGTGAATGTTACCTTTATGACCAAAATTGGTCTTTGCAGAAATGATTAAGTTAAATATATTGAGATAAGGAGATTATTCTGAATTATCTGGGTGGGTCCTACATATAATCACAAGTATCCTTATAAGAAGGAGGCAAAGGGAGACTTTACACACATGGCAGAGGAACAGGCAATGTGACCATGGAGACAGAGCTGGGACTGATGCCTCTACAAGCCAAGGAATGTTGACAGTCACCAGAAGCTAGAAGAGGCAAGAAATGAACTCTCCTCTAGAGTACCCAAATGGAGTGTGGCCCTGTTGACACCTTGATTTCAGCCCTGGGAAACTGATTGCAGACTTCTGACATCCATTTGTATAAGAGAATAAATATGTATTCTTTTAAGACACTAAATTTGTGGTAATTTGTTATAGGTGGCTTAGGAAACTAACATAAGAACTTTAGCCTACAGTTACTAGATATCCTTGGATAGGAGGCAAGACAGACATGCTTTATATAACACTTTGTTTCATAATAAATAAGTTATGTAAAGAAACAGGCATAGAGTAGCTGCTTATAAAATAAGCATCTTTGTTCTTACATTCTGTTGCAAAGTACAAGTACATAGTACTGTCAAATGGCAACCTTTTATTGAGAATTTACCATATGCCAAATAACATTTAGATGTCTATTTTTGTACATTAACTTTATTTCATCTTCACAATAACCCTCTAATCACATTTTTCAGATGAAGATACCAAGAAACTGTAGGTTATATAACCTGCCCAGGTTGCACAGTAATTGCCAAACTCAGGACTTCTCCTGCAGGCAGTCTGACCCAGAGTCTATTTTTTATCCATTAAACAACACTGTGTCTCAATGTAACAGAACAAGATACAAATGTGATTTTCAAGGAAGTTATATTCAAGAAGCACCAAGACAACAATGCAGATATACTATCAACTTATATAATATGCTCAGTTGTCTGCAAATATATATATATATGCAAGCTTCTTTTAGAGACTCATTCTGTCCAGAGCAATGTAACAGTGCAGTGGTGACAGCTTCTAGTCACAAGATATACTTTATGTGTCTGCCCTGCCTCTCCCAGGAAGTGCAAAGACAGAGATAGTGGATCTGTCCAGAACTCCACATGACCTATTTTACAGCCCTAATTAATGTGGACTAAAGCCTGTCCCTTGTCAGTGTAGTCAAGTATGTCTTTCACTCATCCCATCAACAAATAGTTATTGAGTGTCAACCACACTAAGAGGACAGTCTTAGCATTGCTGCCAGTGGTGCAAAGGTAAAGGATACATACCTCTGGCCCTGAAGGAATTCACAATGTAGCAAGAGATCCAGGCTGCCATTTTTTGTTTCCAAAGCACTCCATGACCCAGTACTGTTCCACTAGGGTCTCACTGCTTACCATAAACCATAGTAAGATACGTATTTAGTGCCGTTTGAATTATTATTTGTACGCATTGCTGAAGGTTTTATTTCCATCATAAACAGAGTTTTTCCTTGGAATATTTAGAATGATATTTTAAGGATAGCTGTTCTAGGGCATTCTGTATTCTATAGTCCTATTTTGTATTCTGCCCTATAGGCACTGAGCTATAAAAGTGACCCTGTGAAAATCAAAAATGCATGTCATCCTATTCACACACAAGTCAAGAACTGAGTTCAGAATTCTGTTCCTCCTGAAAGACTTGAGGACATCAGAAGCATCCAAAACAGAATTTTCTCCTGCACTGTCCTAAGTCTTCAGATCCTGAGATAATAACAGAAACTTGCTGTATTTTTCCCATGTAAAAGAGAGAAGACGAACATCTGAATTTTTTCCCCAGACATTCTGATTCCTTTTTCTCTCAGAGCAATGTCAGAAAACCTTGACCTGTTTTTGAAACAGACTGCATCAGTCAAGATCTTGTTTCACTTAATATGTAGAAACAGCCCATCCTAAGCCTGGAGAGAAGAAAAATGCATTTCACCTCTGTAGGTCATCTTTTATTCCAACTTTAGAAACATCACCTAAAAAGCTCTAAAATATTAAGAGAAATTAAGAAAATTACTGCATATAATTTTCATGAAATTTAAGAATCTGTTCTTTGAACTATGGTTCTAATTTTCAAAATATTAAAACATACGAATTTGTGAACGCCAACACAAATGTTTTCACCTCACAAATACTGCACACGCAAACATAAAATTTTTAATTGGGAGATTCTGTCATCTAGACTGCACTGTAGACAAATTCTAGAAGCAGCAGCCTTTCTTGGTGGACTGCTGTGAATTTCTCATATTTAAGGACCAGTATTCACAGTTTCCTATTGTGTGCCATAAGTGGATATACACAACAAATAAAATGCAATTTGTGTATCTGTCCACAAAAACAATTACAGAACACTATATGAAAGACACAGTGCTCAGTGACTTCCATATACAATAGTTCATTTATAAGATGAACACATAAACAAATTTAGGACTTTATTCAAACTCCTACAATGTGTCAGGCATCATTGTAGGTACTTTAAACATATTATTTTCAACTCCCCCATATTATAGAGATAGATACTATGATCCCCAATTTACAGACAGAATTCTGGAAGGTTACATTGTAAGTATATTGTAGGATTAGAACTTCATTCTACGATTCCAAAGCTCTTGCTTTCTCTCAGTATAAAACCATAGGTAAGCTGTGACTAGCAGTGAATGGGTCCTACAATATCTATCTAGAAGTCTCTTCAAAATTTGCCAAAGTCCTACAAACCCAAATGAAACTCGTTGAGTGGAAGGGAAGGCAGTGGAAGTATACCAATTTCAATGTTTATAGATGATAAACAAGATAGACCAGATGTTATGTATACTGAGGCAACACTAACTTTTTCTAAAACTACTTGGGACTGGTTGAGAGATATTGTGGTCAATGGGCCAGGATAGTACAAAACCCAAATCAATTCAAAACCTCATATACATAGCCACACATGCCCATACACATTCTGTACATTGGCACATATAAACATATATATTTATGGCCCATCCTTTTCGAAACTAGACTAGGAATAACTAGCAACAGAGATGACAGGAAATACATGAAAGAAAACATAATAATTTCTTTCTCCACCCTATGGCCCATAGCTACTTATCCTGGAAGAATCCCTTGAAACCTTGAACACAGAGGTACAGAAATCCTTATCTCCTAGTTTACCACAAACTACCACAGAAATGACTGGTGTTTTTCAGGGCCAGTAAGAGAAATACATGGTAACTCTTCTCACGTGAATGGTATGAAAATGAGTTTGTTCACAACTTCTGTGATGTATTCATACAACCTTTTTCACTTCATCTGTAAATACAATTATCTATATCAGAATATAGATATAAAGATTCATTGAGGTACTAATATATGCAAGAGTAACAGGCCCAGTATCTTGTGTATGATAGTTGTTTAATAAATTAAGATATAGTACCTGCAAGTACTTTACAATTCTTCAGTGATTCTCAGTATTTGCCTAAATTTCAAAGGCCTAATCAGCCTTATAAGAAAGAAGCAGTATATCGAAATATGATTTTGGAGGCGATGGAAATGTTACAGGATCTCTGAGGTGTCGATTTTTCTGACCGGAAAACTCTGTGGCCACACGGCCTTTGCCCAAGTTCTTGTCCTGTGTCCAGGAAGAATGAGGTACACAGACAAGTGAAGGGTGAAGAAGAGTTTCATTTAGTGTTAGAACAGCTCAAAGAAGTGAATAGCTTCTCTCTGTAGGCAGGTTGTCCAGTCGAGTGTTCAGCTCTTAGCAAAGAGGACACCCTGGAGAGAGTGGATTCTCTCCACAAGCAAGTCATTCCCACATCTCAGCAGGTCTCTGAAGCTCTCAACAGAGAGGGTAGCTCTTCTCTTCCTGGCAGGTCCTCTCTGCAGCTCTCAGCAGAGAGTGTACTCTTCTCTGCAGCTGGTCATGGCATTGTCTCCAGCTCTCAGCAGAAAGGGTACTCCTCTCTGCAGCTGGTCATCAGGTCCCATGTCTCCCTTTGTCCTCTGGCCATCCTTTGCCCTGCTCTGGCTGAGCCCAGGGCTTTTATGGAACTCAGAGAGGAGGAAGTGCATGCTAATTAGTCCATGGGCGGCCATGGATATACCCAGAACAGGCACCATGAGTCCTCATTCTGGTCCACAGGACTGGCAGCCTGTTCCCCAGCCTTCAGGGGCTCCCTGGCCCAACTGTGGGGCCTTACTGAGGACCCACATGCCTACAGTCCCAACTACTTGAGAGGCTAAGGAGAGAGGATCGCTTGAGTTCTGGAGGTCAAGGGTGCATTGAGCCATGATTGCCAGCACTGCACTCCAGCCTGGGTGGCAACGCAAGACCCTGTCTCAAAAAATAAAAATAAAAAATAAAAATACTACCTATTCTCACCAGGCATTTTACTCACATGCTCTCAAATTCTAACAGAAACCCTGTAAGCTAATATTATTATGTCCATATTATAGCTGCTTAAATTAAGGCTAGAAAAATATAAGTCCAGGTCACATGAACTGCTAAGAAACAGAGCCTGAATCTGATGACAGATCCAAGCGTATTTCAACACACTACATTGCCTCTCTACAAAAGGAGAGCTCACATTCTCATAATTTGGTAATACTGATCAACTTCACTATTACCATCTGACAAGACTTGAGGGCCTACTGGTCATCAACAAAACAGAGCACAGAGAAGCAGCTCCTTAAAGAACATAGACTAGCTGAACAGCATAAAGAGATGATTAATACTTCAAGACAACATATATTACTGCTTAAGGAGTAATACCAACAAAGGTTACTGGAGTTTTTGAGGACTATCATGATCAGAATAAAGCACATTAGAAAGACAATCTTATTAGCACCCATTCAAATGATGTTGTAGAACAGTTTCTTAACCTTGATAATATTGATATTTGGGACTGATTAATTCTTTGTTGTAGGGGCTGTACTGTGTATTGTAGGCTTAGCAGTATCCCTAGCCTCTACCTACTAAATTCCAGTGTCACTGCTCATTAATGACTATCAAAAAACTGTCCCCAGATATTGCCAAAGGTCCCGTGGGAGAGCAAAATCATCCTAGTTGAAAATGTGTTATAGAAAAATATTTAAAGAGGCTGGGCGCGGTGGCTCAAGCCTGTAATCCCAGCACTTTGGGAGGCCGAGACGGGTGGATCACGAGGTCAGGAGATCGAGACCATACTGGCTAACACGGTGAAACTCCATCTCTACTAAAAAATACAAAAAAAACTAGCCGGGCGAAGTGGCGGTTGCCTGTAGTCCCAGCTACTCGGGAGGCTGAGGCAGGAGAATGGCGTGAACCCGAGAGGAGGAGCTTGCAGTGAGCTGAGATCCGGCCACTGCACTCCAGCCTGGGTGACAGAGCAAGACTCCGTCTCAAAAAAAAAAAAAAAAAAAAATATTTAAAGATATGCAAGGTTTTTTACAATATTTTAAGTAAAATAAATTTTAAATATTTTAATAAATATTATAAAATAGATAAAATATTATTTTAAATAAAACATAGTTATAAAATATATTATCTGGTCTAATTTCATTTTTGAAAAATATATACATTTATAAAAAATAGAACTTTAAGAATATCAAAATGTGAAAGTGATCATCAGCCTAGCGGTGGGATCATCAGTAATTTTTCTTTCTTCATTGTGTATTTTCTAGTTTTTTCCCATTTACTACAATAAATATAAATTTCTTTTGCAGCATATTGTGACAGTCTAGGAGTTTTAGAAATTTATTTATTTTAAAAATCTGCTTAGGAAAACATCTAATTCTAGAAAAGCAAAAATAAAGAAAAAAATGAAATAAAAATATTCCCTCACAAATTTAAACTCCAGGTTTGTGAATCACACAGATTTTCAATCTTAATTTCTTCTACCTTTGTGGTCTGGGGAACTCTAATCTGAGAAATTATTAATACCACAAAAATTCATCCTGAATCAGTGGTGTCCCTGGATCATATAGCAAAAAAAAAAAAAAGGCCAAACTGCTCTGGAGGAATTCTTCCACATTCTAGGCTTTAGGGAAGGGGTATTTTCTACCAAAGGAAAAAAAAAAAGGCAACATATCTTCAAAAATGAGTCACAGTAACTTGGGGATAAATCGACCCTGAGAAAGAGTCAATAGACACAAACAGGAATGTGAAATAACTGAAAGAGAATATAAATGCACATGTTTAAAGTGATAAGAGAAGGAATTAATTGCACTATCCCAAAAGGTAAGACATTATGAAAATAGGTAATCAGTAACTATCTGAAAATCAATGGAGCTTTGAGAAATGAAACCTATGGTTGAAAAGAAAATTAGAGAACTGAAAAATAAATCTGAGAAAATTACTCTAGTCCAGAGACAGAAATCATAAAAAAAAAAAAAAGTTAAAAATCATGGAAAACCAACGAAGAGTTCAATATTTTTTAAATAAGTTTCCAAAAGATAATTGAAAGAACAGGGAGAGACAATTTAAAAAGACAATAGTGAAAAATTTTCAGAATTGATTACATCCAAGAATTCTCAGCTTTAAGAAACCTAAGGTAAATAGGTTAAAACTCGACAGCCTCACATATAGCAGTGAATTGAAATACTATGAAATAGACAACTAGACTGATAACTGATTTCACAAAATCACAGTAAAGATTGGAAGTCAATGGGGAAATAATTTCAAAATGTTATGGAAAATAATTGTCAACCAAGTATTTTACTCTCAGATAAATATTATTCAACAGGGAGTACACATTTTTAAAAATTGATACAGAGAGGATTCACAAGGAGTCACAATTAATTACTTTTGCTGAAAGAACTACTAAAAATGTACTTTCAAAGGAAGGGAGCTAAGCTAAAATGAATGAATGAGATGCAAAATGCAAAGATGAGCAATAAAATGGGTAAATGTGCAGCTAAATCTAAACAGATACCACAGTGTAGAACAATAATAAAAATAAATAATCTGAAGGAATATAAACAAGAGGGAACTAAAACAGTGGCTCATTTCTCTCTTGGAAAACATATACAATTATTTATATCTAAAATGTTTGGAATTTGTTTTAAAATAAAGAAGAAATTATTTTACTTAAAGAATACATGAAAGGGATGAGGGGGGATGAAGAGGTATAGATGAAACAGGATGGGACTTTACAAGTAGTTATTGAAGCCGAGTGAAGGGTACATAGTGTTTATTATATGTTTCTCTATGCTTTTGTGAATAGATGTGAAATTCCATTAGGAAAAGTTTAAAATAAAATACTGAAAGCAATAATATATAAAACAGAAAGGAGGATTCAAGTTCAAGAATTTTCTGCCTGGATATGTTTTGGGAGGAGTAGAGAAGTAGTGATTTCCTTTAGCCTGTCAAATCAAGAATGGTATGTTATATATTTAAGGGTAATTACTAAGTAAATAAATATAAAATAGATAATTTTCAAAACAATAAAGGGGAAAAAAGAGAATAAAGAAGAGTAATCACTACAGTAGAAGGTAGGGGTGCAGGGGATAGAAAAAAAACAAAAGAATGATACATAGAAAGTACAAAACAAGACGATAGAAATAAATAACACTAATAATTATAAATGCAAATAGGTTAACCCAGTAGAATTTATAAGATTTGAGTATGGATTTTAAAAATAAAAATCAGCTATGAGCCAGGGAGGCCATAGAAAGGTTGAAAACAAAAGGCAAATATTTAGCAGCATTAATATAATTTAGAATAGATTTTAAGGCAAAACAAATTAATAAAGATACAATAGGACATAACACAGTGAGCAAAAAAGTTGTTTGAACCAAAAACTTAAAATTATTCTTGACATTTTGCTCTTTGACATTATAAATCCAAACCATCAGCAAATTATTTTGGCTCTGTCTTCAAAAGAAATTCCCAGAGCCAGAGCACTTTTCACTACCTCCACCTCTATCTATCATTTTGGTCCAAGCCAGTCTTTCCCCTCTATTATGACAATAGCCCCTAATGGTCTCCTACTACCACCCTTGTTCTCCTTCAGGCTGTTCCTAACACAGCAGCCAGAGTGATCCTGTTCAAACAGAAGCTATATCATATCACTCCTCTGCTCAAAACCTCCCAATGGATTCTCATTTCACTCAAAATAAGAATCCAAAGGCATTCAGATAGCTCTCAAGGCCCTACTCAGTTTATTTGTCCCATTACCTCTATGACTTGTCTCTTACTGCTTTCTCTCACACTTAACCAAATCTAACCACACTGGCTCCTTTTCTTAGAACATGTCATCCAGGGCATTTGCACTTGCGGTGCCGTCTGCCTAGAATCTTCTTCCTTCAGGTATCTGCAGGTACCTGCTTCAAGCCTTTGCTGAAATGTCTCCTTTTAAGTGTGAGGTCTTCACCATTCTCCCTATTTAAAATTGCAAGTATCTCGCTCTAACATACTCTGTGACCATTCCCAGCAATTTTTCTGCATTGTACACTGAACCCCATCTAAAAAATACATACACATATAAGTAAACATATGTACATGCGTTTGTATGCATACAAGCATATAGGTACTTACATATGCATATGTATGTGTACATGCATATGTATATGTGTATATGCATATGTATACACACACACATATATCTTATGTTGTTTATCTTTCTTCAATCAATAGAATGTAGGGCCCATGTAAACAGATTTTTCTTTCTTTTGCTCATTGCTATGTCCCTAGTCCCTTAAAAATAAATGTGTGATACTCAATAGAATGTGTTAAGTGAATGAGGGAATTTGTTCATTCCTAGAAAATACAATGCTTTTGAGCTTATATGTACCTAACAGCAAACAGAGTCATTACATATTCATGGTAAAATTTAAAAGAATTACAAAGAGGAAATATTTGGAAATTTTAAAACATAGCTCAAAGAAAGACATCATAATGAGTGGTAGAAAAAATTAGGGCAGGTAAGACTGAAATATATTAAAATTGGTAACAAACACATAGTCATCTGATTTATAACAAAGGTACCAATTCAACTCAGTTAGAAAGGGTGGTATTTCCAATAAATGATGCTGAGGCAATTAGTTATAATTATAAATATTATAATCATGGACAAAAATTAAATTGGAAATAGTTGTACTCCTAAGTGTGAAAGCCAAAACGATCACATTTCTAAGAGAAACATAAGATAATATATTCTTAATTTGGAGATAGATAAAAATTTCTTAAGACATAAAATGTACTAGTAATAACAGAAAAAATTGATACATTTGACTTCATTAAATAAAGAACATCTGTTCACCAAAAGATATCATTAAGAAGGTAAAAAAAAGACTATAAAAAGACTAACTGCATACTGGGAAGAATACTTCCATCAAACAAAGGATTTGTATCCTACAAATCAATTATATTTGTACCCATCATGATATTTTCAATTATCTAAAAAGCAGAAAATACAATTTTAAAAGAGGGAGAAAATTTCAGTAGGCACTCTACAGGAAAGAATATCAATACACTATTTAGCCAATAAACATATGAAATGGTACTCAAACGTCATTAGTAATCAAAGAAATGCAAATTAAAATGACAAGGGGATTTCACACACCCACCAAAATGTCTAAAATTTAAAAGACTGACAGCACCCAATGTTGGCAAGGATGAAAAACAGCTGTAACACTCTTTGATTGTGGAATGAAATGTAAATTGGTATGAGTACTTTGAAAAACAGTTTGGCAGTATCTCTTAACTAAACATTTATGTATTCTCTTCCCCGAGCAATTCTGCTCTTGAGTATATACCCAAGGGAAACAAATAAACAGTGAGATTGCCTATATAAAAATATCTATGAAAATCTATTGACAAATTAGCAGAATTAATAATAGAGTATGGCATATTTTATGGATTCAAGATCATAATCAAAAAGCAAATATATTTCTATCATTAATAAATGCTTTAAAAAGTATTTAAAAGCTACCATTTACAATAAAACATATCTAAAATATTGGTTTTTATGTATCCAACATAAATACTATTAGGTAACTATAAATAAATCTGAACATGTGAGGAAAGTATAAGAACT
The DNA here is from genome assembly GCF_024542745.1 of Macaca thibetana thibetana. Classification (NCBI taxonomy): domain Eukaryota; kingdom Metazoa; phylum Chordata; class Mammalia; order Primates; family Cercopithecidae; genus Macaca; species Macaca thibetana. The sequence continues at coordinate 58,468,431 of NC_065581.1, read as the reverse complement.
TTATTACTGAAGAATGTAAATAAGACCTAAATTAATTTAAAAAATGCCATATCAAAAACAACACTTAAAGATGGCCAGTCTCTGCCAACAAATCTATAGATTCAATGCTACAAATTCAAAAGACTCTTTCCCAAAGTTTGGTTACCTATGGCTAAAATTCATCAGAGGAAAAGGTCAAGACTAGGCAAGACAATTTTGAAGAGAAGTAATTAAAAGGCCATCACCCACAACATATTAAAGTGTTCCATAACGCTACATCAGTAAGTTAAATAGTGTGGCATCAGCACAGTAATAACTTCCAATATACTCCTAGATCTGGTTTCAAGCTTTTATAAACATGTTAAATAAGATTCATTCATAGCTAAGTAATATCTCAATAAACACACAACTTCATCAGTAATCAGTAAAATACAAACCAAGGAGAAACTATTTTAAACCCATTTGGTTGGAGAAAAATTGTTAATTCAATAACCCAAATCAGTACCAGAGATGTTAGGAAATGTTTTCATGTATACACAAACGCTGAGGTGCTAAAATTAATACAATTTGATTTATAAAGCAATTTGACAATACCTATAAAAGTTGAATGTGGGCATATCCTGTGAATCAACAATTCCACTCTTGCACATACCCACAAGATGAGGAAAACACAGATGTTCATTGGAAGACTACTGGCAAAATGTGGAAACAATCTAACCGTCCCTCAGTAGAAAAACATTTGAATAAACCGGCATGTCTGTTTAATGAATATTGTGCAGTAATTTAAATGAATGCAGTATCTACATGGATAAATCTTTAAAAATAATATTAAGGGTGAATAAAAGCAAACTGCAAAAAAGATATACAACACTGTTTATGTCCATTTTTTAAACCTGTAAAATAAAGCAAATATTGCTTTGAGATGCATAAATATATACAATAAATACTAAGTAACAATCATAGGAATGCTACATATCAAATTCAGGAGAGAGGCTAACCTGAGAAGAGAAGGTCAGGAAGGCATGGAATGGCTGGGCTTTAGTCATATAATGTATTATTTTATTTTTATAAAAAGAGAAATATTGGCCAGGTGCAGTGGTTCAAGCCTGTAATCCCAGCACTTTGGGAGGCCGAGACGGGCAGATCACGAGGTCAGGAGATCGAGACCATCCTGGCTAACATGGTGAAACCCCGTCTCTACTAAAAAATACAAAAAACTAGCCGGGCGAGTTAGCCGGCGCCTGTAGTCCCAACTACTTGGGAGGCTGAGGCAGGAGAATGGCGTAAACCCGGGAGGTGGAGCTTGCAGTGAGCTGAGATCCAGCCACTGCACTCCAGCCTGGGCAACAGAGCGAGACTCCGTCTCAAAAAAAAAAAAAAAAGAGAGAGAAATATTAAGCAAATTTGGCAAAAAAAAGAAAAAAAAAAGGTATATAATCTTCGTAATGAATACATGGATTGTTATATAATTTTCCATAGGTCTCCATTGTGTTTGAAATACCTTATAATTTAAATACTTTGAGTAGTACATAGAATCATCTTTGGCTTAAAAAAAAGTGTTTGTCATCAGTAGCTATCCCACTGCACAATTACATAGTGCTTTACCAAAATTTCAAAGGGAAACAGTTTATTCTCTTGTCTGTCAAACTAAGGCTTGTGTGTTTGAATCCTGTTTTGGATCCCAGGAATCTGCACCCTCTCTCTGCCTGACCACTCAGTCTTCCCCTCTTGTATCAGATTTCTGTGTTTCATTCATTGATGTGAGAACATGACAAGAGCAGCCAGATCTTAAATTCGCTTCTTAACAACAAAGCACATTGTTGTTTTGTTTTGTTAAATAAAGCACTGAATCCATTTAGGAAATTACAGCATGATGAGTCATATCTACACAATCACACTAAGTATCTCTATACAAGGCTTCTAGTCCAAGTATCCTCCAAAACTCCAATCTTTTCACCAGCTGCTATTAAAGATAACCTTCGCTTCCTTTTTAACTGGAAATAAAAGGTTAAAAAAAAAAATAGCACCCAGATGCTCACTGCTGTCTTCATATAGCATCACCTAGATGCTAATTCTGTTTTATCTTAGAAAGCAATCTTTCTAAACCGAGAGTTTTCTAAGATTGTGACAGTCATTGAGTTAAATATTTGAGCTGTTTGGCACTAAGGAATCACTACTAACTACAAAAAAAGGAAAATTTACCATTTGTCAAATGACGCAATAAAGGGTCCAAACTCCTAACAAGAGATTTGGATTAGGAAAATACTGAATAATAGATCTGAACCTGATCAGTCATAAGTGACCTACTCAAGAGAAACAAATGCGTATTTAAGATTTCATCATATTTCTATATTTAACAGAAAATCAGTTTAGCAGTTAATATTATCAATGGAGGATATTTAAGTAAAGAAAAGAAATAAAACAGATACATTTAACTGGGTTTCTTATTACATCAACTTGAAGCATTTATTTAAATTTTGTCTACCCAGTATACCCAAATTGATTATTTTAATTAAACAGCTTATTAAAAAATTTAAAGTTGGCCAAATACTTGAATTAACTTATTGTTTGTGTGGAATTGCTTGAGTTTTCTTTTCCTTTTTTCTTTTAAACACTAAACACTGAATAGAACAAATTGACAGCACAGTAGGTGAACAAAACATTTGCCTTTCTTTGTAGCAGGCTTATAGAGTATGATACAGTATGACCTATCTTTGCTTATGTTCTCTGCTAGCTTTCTAAATCAGTTCAGGATGTGCATTTTTGGATGACTGTCCCATATTAAAATCTCTCTTTTTGTACTACGTAACTTCCAAAGGGCTTGCACAACCCATCAAATACCAACACCTTTCTTAAAAATTCAATTTCATAAAAACAAACAAATAAAACAACAAAGCTTTCAGCACTTGCCTCTTAGACCTTTGCTGAATAAAAATTTGGCCTTAAAAATCGTTATGCATGTTTACTACCTAAATCTGACTAATCCACAAATTATACAATTCAGTTTTTAGGTTTTTAAAAGAAATTATCCAACTGGTGAATTGGGTAAAAAGCAAGAATTATTATAGCAAGGCCAGAAGCTGCTTTAAAAATAAAACTTTCTAAGCTAAGTGAAATGCTGTTTGTATAATACGTATGGAAAAGAATTGTTACAGAATAATTATATTTTCTATTAGTTTTGGTTTGGATTTACATTTATAAATCAATAATAGCTACTGGATTTGTTCCAACATTGTGCTGGTATGATTTTTTTTATCCCTTCATAATTGCTAGAGGAACTTATACCTGGCAATCCACCTTCATCGCTCTGTGTTATTCTGCAAAATTCAATAAGCTTTCTCCAAAATTTTTTTCTTTTTCTTAAATTCCCCAGGTAATACAAACATAGCTTTTTACCCAATAAAAGAGATAGTAATGAATTTGTTTTTTCTGGCTTTGCAATCCACTGAAATCCCTGCACTTCATTTCATTGTCTAAAACTGTTCACTGCTATGATTTCTGTAAATAGAAAGCAAAGAACACATTTTAAAAATGTGCTTAACCTTGAATGAAATACCTAAAGCATATCCTTCATTTTTGGTATTAAGAGAAATTAGGAGGAGAGAGAGAAAGGGAAGAAGCACAGTTACAGTTACTTGAATACCTACATTCTAAACAAATTAAAATAAGTCATTTACCTGAAGTTCACTTATAGGAACTTAATATACTTACTACCTCTATTCCTTTATCTCTCTTTTATTTCCTCTGATTTAGAATTGACTTAATTTATAAGAAAATCAGCAAGCATTTGGCCAAGAAATTAGGCTGCAGGGAAATTTTCTTAGGTCTATAAAAGATTCTGTACAGGTTGAGACAGTGGACAGACACACGTAACAAGACAACGAGAAAAATAAGACAGTTTAGGAAAGGAATCAAATAATGAGGGGCACAATGTATAATTAGGATTAAAATAAATCTTGCATGTAAAACACTCAACCTTTGTTATACAGTTAAGTGTTCAATAAACAGCTTAATGGAGTGCAAATCAGAGATCAGGTCTAAAAAGGTCAATTTGGGACTTAAATTTAAAAATTTGAACATCTCCTAAATTCTCAACAGAGAGTCTACAGAGATTAACATCAGAAGGCTGGAACTAATCAAGTTTAAACTGTATCAAAGAAAAAAAGCAAGAAGTCAAGCCAGAAAAATAGAAAAAAATAATTCTTGCCTTTCATGCCCTTGAATAAAATGGATGTGATGGGACAAATGGTAGACTTTTTTTTTTTTTTAATTCTGAGAATTAAAATGCAATGTGGTGAGAGACTGATGGGTCAGCAATGTAGTTTTAATTGGAAAATACCAAAAGCCACTCAGAATGGATGCAGAAATTTGAAGTCCTCGAATGTCTACTCATGGGTGAAACTATATTAAAAATCAAATGGGATAGCCAAGTATACCAAGAACCACGTAAATTTTGGTGGGAAAATTTGGAATAAAGATTAAGAGGAGGAACCAATTAGAGTGAAGATATATTATCTTGAGCTGAAATACAGGAAGATATCTGACTTTCCTAGCTAGCCACATAAAACTGAAAAAAAAAAAAAAAAAAAAAAAAAAGAAAAAAAAAACAGAGACTGGCTTAGGTCCACTTAGCCTGTGGAAGCAGGAAGTCGCAATTGCATAGGTTTGTGACTCCCCAATTAAAACATGGCACACTGATTATCTAGTCAATTAAATTAGCAATTACTCCTTCCTATAAATAGTTGGAAAATTGACTGTGAAAAGAGGCAAGCCTGGTGTGGGGAAAAGGACACATGACATTAGGATTACTGTCTCACTCTTGTCCCCTCATCCAACTATTATCTAGGATGATTTTAGTGTTCAAGAAGAACCATAGCCTCACAACTACTTAATCTTCTCAACTTTCAAATCCAACCATCTTAACTTACCTCCATATCAGTGACCCTTTTGCCAGTGTCACATGTTTAAGAAGTCATCAATAGGAGCATTCCACCTTTGAAATTCCTAACACCAATCGTTTTCTCTGTGAACCTCCTGCCCTTGCTCTCAGCTTGTGCACTCCCTCATGCTTGCACTAGCTCTCAATCTCTCCATCCCTCCCTTCTCTCTTCTATTCTCTCTCTCTGTCTCTTTCTTCCCATCCCAAGATAGCTATTCTTCAACTGTATTCAGCTCTTCCAGATCCTTGACCATTTCATTTCATCTATAAACTGGCATTAGACAAAGTGATAGAGAACAGGGGTAGTGATAAAGAATAAGGATCTAAATAGCCAACACTGTCCCACAGGTACCACCAAGTCAACATGTACAAAATCAAAGTCATCATTTGCTCCCTTAACTTGCTTCTCTTCCTGGTTTTTCTATCAGTGCTATGTTCTACCATCAATTTCATAGTGTATGACAGAAACCTTAATGCAGAGCTTCTCAACCTCGGCACCATTGACAGTTTGGGCTGGATAATTTTTACTGTAGGGATTGAACTTGTCTCCTGCCCACTAGCTGCCAGTAACAAGTAACACTACCCCATCCTCTAGTTGTGACAACCAGGATGTCTCCATTCATTGCCAAATATCCACTGAGGTTGTGGGATAGGAATCATCATCAGCTAAGAACAATTGGCTTAAAACCATCCTTTTTTCTTCTGCCTTGTATATGCACCATTGCATCAATGAACCCTAATTCATATTTTCTCTAATAATAATAAAAACCATTTATTGAATAAATCCTATACGTTGGGCATTGTGTCGGGTCTTTTAAATACAGTATCTCATAAATTTCTACATTCTAGGAAGGTTGGAGTGATTATCGTGCCCATTTTAAATATGAGGAAACAGCTTGGAGGGGTTCAGTCACTTGTCCAAGGCCACACAGTTAATTTTTAATCAAGAAAGAATTTGAACTCAGGTCTATTCCACTTGGGAGTCTGTGTAATTTCCCTCCATGCTGCACTGACTCCTTTTTATCTCTCACTCTATTCCTCTCTCTTCACAGCCTTGGTTCATGATTTTATTCTTTCTTGCCCAAGCAGTATCCACAGAATATTAACCTGGCTCCCTATTTCTAGGCACAAAATTGCACAGCAATCTTTCTAACCTGCAGGTCAGACCATGCCCTTCACTCTCTAGCCCATCTCTCTCACCTCATCTCTTCCACTTTCACCTGTGCCCTTTACTGCAGACATGTAGGTCTTTCTTCCTTCTTCTTGCTTCCACGTCTTACCCATACTGTTCAAAAAAGTCTTCCCCCATGAAGCCTCCTCCCATTGTCCTAGCCTCTCTCTCTCCCAAATCTCAATTACCTTGTAAATTAGCAACCAAGTATTTATTATACTAGTGGTTCACAGTCTTATCAGAATCCTCCCTGAGAGGTAATCAAGAACACAGGCTCACTGAAGCAGGGGAAGGCCTGGGTTTTTGTATTTTTACCAATTCTCCAGGTGTTTCTGATACTGACCAAAAGAATCACTGTACTATATTAGTTTAAATTGTCCACAAGTGGTTTCATATAAGCAAATATTTTCTTCCACATTATTTGAAATTCCTAAGGAGGAAAAGGATTTATACTTTGTTATCTCTCTTCCTGTACCACTATACATTTCTGTCATCAATATTATTCATTAATGATGAAAACTGGAATTCTCTTGTATCGGTTCTCTGCAATACCCTGATTCTGGATAAATTAGGTTGAGGGAGGCTAAAAACTGGGGAGGGGTAAGAGAAGTAACTTACAGTGAGTGATCATTTATATATCACCTTATCATTAATTCTATGGTATACTTGCCTATATTATGCCAATTTCTGTTTCATACTTTTAAGAGTTTGCTCTTTGGACATTTTGCCTCTGTGTCAATGCTAACGTATAGATATGCATCAATATTTTTACATGTCACAGGTACTTTATTATACATCTAAAAACACATTTTACTCAATACTGTAAAGTCAATTTTAATGTAAAATAAATGTTACTGTCAAATAAAATCACAAAATTTCATAGAGGTTTTACCTCTCACTCAGCCAGTTAATATCACAGTGAACTCTTAACAATAAATGTTACAATATTGGAAATTATTGATTTGAAATTAGTCAACAACCTGGTAGAATGCTGTGTAGTGTGTGGGCACATAAATGTTTACGGAGCATACCCCACGGTAGTTTGTAATCTAAACACAGAACTACAGGGAGAGTTAAAATGTCGGAGGTCATTTAGTTAACCCAACCTCCAGAGAAAGGTGCATCTGAAAAATTTCTGTCAGACTGTCATATAGCTAATGCATAAATTCTCCAGGGAAGAAGAATCAACAAGTCCCTTGATAACCTGTCCCAGTTCCATACAACACAGCTGTTGGTATATTTCTCCTCTCAGAATCTGGGGCCCTGGCTACTCAAAGTGTAGTCCTTGACCTGGGAGCCTGCCACAAATGAAGACTCTCAAGCCCTACCCCAGAGCTACTACATCAGAAACTACATTTTAATAAAACCTCCAGGCAGTTTACATGCACTTTAAAGTTCGAGATTCTCTGCTCTAATGCATTGGGCTAAGAATCTAAATAGGAAACAAGTGTTTAAAAGCCATGAACTAGACTTAGTAAGCATTGAACCAAAGTGCAGAACATAGTTTAGCTGTTCTCCTGACGATATTAGAGATTTTAGGAATAATCAATCCATCCACAAGGATTTGTTGCTGTTTATACTGTACTCCTCAAGCACAGGTATTACATTCTGCTAACACTCCCCAAGACCAGAGGAAAGGGTGTCCATGGAAGATGAGGTCATGGAGAGGGTATTTCCTGACTTGTTTGCAAAAGGATAAGAAATCAGCTTTTTCAATGTTTGGATATAAACTAAAGCAGCTGTTACAACACATGAAATTATTTACGACAGGTACACCTTACAGTAGCAAATAAAATATTCCCGAGAAAATGTCAAGTTCCTGTGAACTCAATACCAATTCCTAAATTTAAAAAAAATCACTTCAAAAATTGTTACTGAAGGTAACAATAACTTTTCAGTGATCAAAAGCTATAGTATTTTCCCAACACTATAGATTTAAATTTCTTTTCCAAAATATTTTATCTCTCAGAGTTATTGAAAAATCTATAAACGAGAAAATATCCAAGAGCAAGATGATTGACTAGAGGTGCCTGGTACCCATGCCAACACAGAAAAATAAAGAAACAATGAATAAGCAACTAAAATTCAAATAGACTGTCTGACAGAGAGCACTAGAGCTCAGCAAGGCAGTGGAGGAATCCCCCACGGAGCACAGAAACACAGGATGGCAGCACAGAGAGGAGAATAAAACATCCTGCCTCTGCCACGCCGTCTCCTCCACTGGGATCAGCTCAGAGCCAAGAAGGACATTCCCATTCCCTTGTAGAGAAAAGGTAAGCAGGAAGTCCCCAGCAGCCCATACTACCACTGAAGACACCTGCAGTTCTTGCTGCAAGAGAATCTCACTAGTCCTTACAGGCCCTGAGCCCAGTTTGGGAAGATGTCTGAAATTCACATGGCTACATTGCTGCAGAACAAGAGCACATGTTGTGTACCCTCTGTCTCCGTGACCCAAGCTGCTATAGCACAGTGCCATCTTGAAAGCAAATCCACTGCTAGACTATGCCCTACTCTGGGCGCCAGCAGCCACTACATCTCCCTATCCTCAAGGTTCCTCCATCATACTACCTCGCTCACACAAGTGGGTGCAGCACCATGATCCCAGCTACTCAGACTTAGTCTGTCCGTTTGTTCAAACAATCATGTATTTTAAAAATATCATTTTAAGTACTTTTTTTCCCATGAAGTTTACTGGCCTCTGGGGATAAAAATGGTGAGGAAAAAAAAACCCACAGAGCTTAAAGACTGGTGGGGAACCCATGGAGCATAAGTCATTAATCAACTAATTCCAATAATAATTCTGATGACTACCACCAAAACATTTTTATTGTACCATGGACACATAGAATTTAATAATGTAACCTCAGACTGTTGATCTGTCATTTTGGGCCACGAAGTGACCATGACAATGAAGGCTATGCAACGCAGAGCTACAAGGTCAAGCCCGGATTCCCAAGGCCTTCTTAGTTAGAAACTTGCTCTGTGGGGCAGAGTCAGCACACAACTCTGAATTCTTTCCCTCCCAATTTTGACATCACAGAGAAACAAACTTTTGTCTCGTTCCAGCCACTGTCATAAGAAGTTTTAGTCACAGCCCAAACTAATCTTAGCCAATACAGCTTCTTACTAAGACATGAAAGGGAACGTGAGTCTCCTTGTCTTCCTCCCAATTCCTGTGAGGTAATGATTCTGACATCTGTTTGGTTTTTGTTGTTTTTTTTTTTTTTCTGAGACTCATGAGCACAATGCATTGATCATCAAAACTCATTAATCAACTAATTCCAATAATTCTGATGACTACCACACAAAAAATTTTATTGTACCATGAATGCACAGAATTTAATAGTGTGACTTCAGTCTGTTGAATCTGGATGGCTTCTCTGAGGAAGAGACATTTAACTCATATCTGCGAGTTGATGAGAAGTGGCAAAGGCTAAAGGCATTCTAGTCCAAAAGTACGGCACATGCAAAGGCCCTGAGGTGGCAGAGCAAGCGGCATAAAGAACAGAAACAAGGTCAGGGTGGTTAAAGTGATATGAATACTGACAAAAGGTGAGTCTATAGGGATAGAGAGAGACCTGATTATGAAGGACATTGGAAAGATGTTAACCTAAGAACAACTAGAAATCTATCCAATGGTTTTAACATAAAATGGCAGGAAGGTTGGGCAGGGGAGGAGCCCAATACCATTTTTTTACATTTTCATGAGAGAAGTTTGTCTCATTCTCCACGGTACCCCTTACATATAACTAAAATATTTGTGAGATTAATACATGAACAGATTACTTTTGCAAATATTATTTTGGCTATAGTGGGGAGGATACTGATAAGAGAGGAGAACAACAGGGTACAAGGGAGGCCATTTAAGAGAACTAAATAGAAGGACTTGGTGATGGATTAAACGTAGCCAGGGAGAGCAGATGATATCTGGATAGCTCCTAGGTTTCTGGCATAAGCCACTGGGCAGATGACAGCCCCATTCATTGAGAATGGGAAAAGAGCCAGGTTTGAGAAGTAAGGTCACATTATGTCACCAAAAGTAGTTTCCATTTATATAGCCACAATCTGTGAATTCTGTCCACAAAGGTAGTAGGAAATAATGAAAATACATCCAAACAATCCCAAACTGTAAATCTGGAATGAGAAGTAGCCATAGGTCTGCTGATGACCCTGTTCAGTTCTTTCAGTTTTGAGAGTCATGACTAGAAGTTAAAATAAAATCTCCCTGTGGACACTTACTCTCAGCATTTGTGCAAAGGTGATACAGGGCTCAAATAAATCTGAAAAGTCAGTCTGTGTTGATTGGATATATATAAGAAGTAAAGTTATTCAAAGTAATTTGGCTTGGTAACAGTAGAGGTGGGCTGAAGGTATATGAAAGAGTCTCAGGCTTTTTAAAAAAATAAATCACCAACTAGTAGACTTATCACCTCAGTGAGCTGGTGGTCTTTCTGAGAAACTGCTGAATTACTGGCAGGGTTATGGTTCATTATACCCCTTTCCACCACCCCTCATTCCTCCCACAACCACAACTACCAAAATCAGAGAACTGACAGAGTGCCCAAACAATGGGATTGAACAATTCATGTATTTTGTATTTTTTTAAAGACAACATGAATCATTTTATTTTGAACTAACGTAGATTCACAGGAAATTTCAAAAAATAAAAATAAAAGTGTACAAGGAGATCTTGTATACCTTTTATTCAGTTTCCCCAAAACACATCAATTTTCATTACTATAGAACACTATTAAAGCCAGGAAATGGATATCAGTATAATCCTTACGTTTCATTTTCCAGCATGGGCTTACTTGTGTAACTCCCACAGTAAATTGTATTCATCTCTAGGGAATAGATCATTTTTCTTTGCCCTTGTTTTTTTTTTTTTTTAACTTTTAATTCAGATTTAGGGTGTACATGTGCAGATTTGTTACCTGGGTATATTGCATGATGCTGAGGTTTGGGGTATAAAGGATCCTGTCACTCAGGTTCTGAGCACAGTATTCAACAGTTTTTCAGCCCTTGCCCACTCTTCTTCTTTCCTCTAGTAGTCCCCAGTTTCTATTGTTCCCATCTTTATGTCCACATGTACCCAAAGTTTAGCTCCCACACATAAGCGAGAATATGTAGTATTTTGTTTTCTTGAACAATTTATTATATCTCTTCAGTTTCATTTGGTCTGAGACACCAAGACTTTAGACTTGATAATATAGTTTATACCAAGGAGAAAAACTTATGACCTAATAATGCAGTAGACATAAAATGAACTACTTCTATAGGCTTGGAGATTATTTATGTGCTTTAAAATTAGAAGTCTACAATCCATATATCCAGGAATTCATCTAAAGAGATGATGTTCAAATATCTTTACCACTGGCATCCTGTTTTATCCTTCTATAGGACAGTAATTTTCCAAAACTAAAATCTCATGGTTTCCCTGAGGTAAGAATGATTGACAACATTTTACACTACAGATGGCTGAGCAGATGTGCACATAGGTATGGTACCTCACTGCAGACAACCCAGCCAATCGGAGAAGAGCTGAGAATTGCACTCTGAAGCAATTATGAATTCTATCCAGGGAGAGCAGAGATCCAACTCGTGTGGAATGGTCCCATTTTCAACTACTTTAGAATTCAGAATTAGACCAGTTTTGAGCCTGATCAGGTATTGTCCATATCCACAACTAATATTCCCACCATGAATTATACAGGCAACTTCAGAAAATTCTTTGCTTAAACAACGGGGTTAAGAGCACAGTCCTTGGAGATAAACAGACTTGTTGTTGAATCTCTGCTCTGCCTGTGAAAATGTAGGCAAATTGCTTATCCTCTCTAAGGCTCAGGTGCCTGACCTAGAATAGAATGTAATATTGCCTACTTCGTTGGAATGCTGTAAGTATATATGAGGCAAAGTGCTAAGCAAAATGTTTGGCATATACCAACTAACAAAGGAGAATTAATAATTCTTAGAATTGCATACATCAATGGCCTGCAAATTACGGCACAAAAAGACTTCATTGTTTCCCTGGATCAGAAGTAATAAGGCACAACGTAATGAATCTTGAAAATTCCTACCAAAGCAGAGGATGTAATTTGATAATTTTAGAGTTATAGTCTAAAACACATAGCTGTAAGAATGATATTTCTCTGAATTCTGTTTTATCCTTTTTAAAAATGACAGATTGTCATATTCCACAACATATCATGCATATTTTGAGATTTAAATTAACTACCCTGTCCTCCAGAAATATATGATATAGTAATTCCTATACTTCTTGGTGACATGCTGTGCCTGCTTCTAAGACGCATAGTGAAGAAGGAGGAACATGTTATGCCTTGGAGGCTTGAGGTTTGGTTCTGCCTCTTACATGGGTAAGTAACTTACCTCTCTAGGCCTTAGTTTTCCCATATGTAGAGTTGGAAGGGAAATATTTCCCTCACAGGATTTGCTTCCACTTCCCCTCTCCCACCCATCCCCACTCCCCAATCTACTACTTTCAACTTTATCATATCCCTAAAAGTATAATAAGATACTGTTGGCCAGGCACTGTGGCTCACTCCTGTAATCCCAGTACTTTGAGAGGCTGAGGCGGGTGGATCACCTGAGGTCAGGAGTTCGAGACCAGCCTGGCCAACATGGTGAAACTCAGTCACTACTAAAACCACAAAAATTAGCCAGGTGTGATGGTCGGTGCCTGTAATCCCAGCTACTCGGGAGGCCAAGGCAGGAGAATTGCTTAAACCTGGGCGGGCGGACATTGCAGTGAGCCAAGATCATGCCACTTCACTCTAGCCTGGGCGAAAAAGCCAAACTTGTCTCAAAAAAAAAAAAAAAAAAAAAGCTACTGTTTAAAAGTATTTATAGAGTCTAGTGCTAGGCATCACGGTAGAGGCTGAGTTAATAAAAGATAATTTCATATCAAAATTTTAAAAGAAAATGTTCATGATGAGATCTGACCTTTTCTGACCTAGCCTGCAAAATCACACAGCATCACTTCTGCTGCATTCTATTGGTTAAAACCAAGTTACTAAGGTCAACCCAGATTCAAAGGAAGGAGACATAAACCCTACCACTTAGTGGAAGGAGTATCAAAAATATGTATACATGGTTTAAAACATGTATGTAGGCAAACTACTCTTAAAGGGTTCTAAATAAATAAGGAAAAGAAAGACGGGCAAGACCTCTACAAAGAAAATATAAAACATCATCAAGATTCATGGATTGAAGAACTTATTTCTGTAAAGATATTAATCCTTATTTTTTTTAAATATTTAATAAGATCCTCATCAAAATTCCAACAAATGAAAACCAATGTAATTCACCATATTAACAAACTGAAAACAAAAAACTACATGATTATCTTAACAGATAGAGCAAAAGAATGTAACAAAACCTAGTATCTATTGCTGATTTTTACAAAAACGCTCAGAAAATTAGGAATAGGAGAGACTCTTCTCTAGGCTTTCAGGGCATCTACAAAATACTTACAGGTAACATTACACTTAATAGTGAAAAGTTAATGCTTTCCTCCTAACACCATGAACAAAGAAATGACGTTCATTTTCATCACTTCTATTCAAAACTGCACTAGAGAATCTAGACAGTTCAATGAGAAAAGAAAAAAAATACAAGACATCTAGATTGTAAAGGAAGAAGTAGAACTCTTTATATTCATGGACAATATGATTATCTATGCAGAAAATCCCAGGGCATCCTCAGAAAACCTATTACAACTAATAAGTGCTTACACAATGCTGCAGGATAAAAGATCAATATAAAAATAACCTTTTCATATAGTAGCAATAAGCACATTGAAATTATAAATAAAGCAATACCATTTACAATAATATCAAATATATAAAATATTTAGGGATAAATCTGTCAAAAGTGTATAAGACTTGCATAATAAAAATTATGAAATACTGCTGAAATACTTCAGAGGGTACACAAATAAATGGAGAGATATACCATGTTTATGGATCAGAAGATTCAATTTTGTTCAAATGTCAATGCTCCCTATATTGATCTATAAAATCAAGGTAATCACAGTCAAAATTACAGCACATTTTTGTGCTAGAAATTAACAAGCTTACTCTAAAATCAATACAGGAATGCAAATGGCTTAAAATAGCCAAAATGACTTTGAAAATAAGAGAACAAAGTTGAGGACTAACATTACCTGATCTCAGGACTTACTTAAGAGCTACAGTAATCAAAAGAGTCTGGCATTGGTGTCAAGATAGACAAGTTGGATAACCATTTGTAGAAAAAAGTTAACTTCTTCCATACCTCATATCATCTATAAATATTATTTCAAATGGATCACAGGCCTAACTGTAAACCTGAAAACTATAAAACTTCTAGAAGAAAATATAGAAAAAAAACTTGGTGACTTTGGATTGGGGAAATATTTTTTTAGATACAAAACCAAAAGCATAATCGATACTAGAAAAAAAATGATAAATTGGATTCCACCAAAATTAAAAACTTGCATTCTTCAAAAGACATTCTTATCCCAGCTACTAGGGAAGCTGAGGTAGGAGGATCACTTGAGCCCAGGAGGTCGAGGCTGCAGTGAACTGTGACCCTGCCATTGCATTCCAGCCTGAGTGACAGAGTAAATCACTTTCTCAAACAAACAAACAAAGATTTTCTTAAGAAAACAAAGTCACGAACAAGGAGGAAATAATTGCAAAGCATATATCTGATAAGGCCTTGTATCCACAATATATAATGAACTCTCAAAAGTCAACAATAAGAAAATCAACAACCCAGTAAACTGGAAAAAACACTGGATAAACACTTTACCAAAAAATATATACAGTTGGCAGGTAAGCACATGAAAAGATGCTTAACATCATTAGTCACTAGGAAAATGCAAATTAAAATGACTTCACATCTATTAGAATGTCTAAAATTAAAAATACTGATCATACCAAGTTCCAGTTGAAGATATTGAGCAGTTGGAATTCTCACACACCGTTGGCGAGATGTAATGTTGGGAATGGTAGTCTCATGCACATAGCCTTTTGACTCGCACTTGGCCACACAGGATACCAAGACATAAAGAGTTCAAAGGCCTGTGCTAGTCTTATTCCCTTCTGTAGGAATGCCTTTCCCTTTTGCAAGCTCAGTGTGTGATCCTTTGTTATGCTTAAGCACGTGTGTCACATGGCATCTAGCCAATCCCATTGCTATATCTGTCTTCCTTGTGGGAGGAGACAGGGTCCTTCTACTGTGGCACAAGAGGGGTGCATATAAGAAAATCGCCCTGCATCTGCTACTGGGAGATACCCACTGGCCATGGGAAACTAACACATACTATTAAAGCTGATCTTGCTCTCTTTCTTCTCAATGTAAGTCAAGTGGTGTTCTATTTAGTGCTTCACTGTGTTCTGTTTTCCTTGCCAACTCTGATACCAAGATACAATGAGTAGATGTTTTTACAGTCCTCCACTGGGATTAATAACTAATGCCAGCATTCTGCTTAACATGTAAAATGGCCAACCAGTTTGGAAAACAGTTGGGCAGCTTCCTAAATAGTTAAACATGTATCTGCTAATGACCTAACCTTTCCACTCTGAGTAATTTGCTCAAGAGAAATAAAAGCATAAGTCCATAAAAGACTTGCACATGAACATACTTAACAGTTTTATTTATAGTAGCCAAAAACAAGTCAACCAACATGTTCATCAACAGGTAAATATACAAATTTATACAATGAGATGCTATTCCACAATAAAAAAGAATGAACTATTGATAAATAACAGAATGAATGAATCTTAAATAAGTATGCTGAGTGAAAGAAGTCAGACCAAGAAAATTGTAAATACTGTACGATTCCATTTATATAAGATTCTACAAAATGCAAACAAATTATATAAACCATAATATCAGCAGTTTTCTGCCAATAGGGCACTGGGAAGGATGGAGGAATTATCAAGGGGCACAAGGAAAGTGTTAGGTGATGGAATATATTGTCTTGATTCTGGTGATTGTTTCATGGATTATTACATATGTCAGCACTTATAAAATCACCCTTTAAATAAATACACTTCATTATATGTGGATTATATCTCAATAGGGCTGCTACAAAATTCCAAAAAGATTTTTGGTGAAACTTAAAGGCTTTTTCCAAAATTTATACGAAAAAGGCAAAGTGACAAGTATAGATCAGACAATTTTGAAGAACAAAATTAGAGGAAATAAACCAACAGCATGTATAAGAGAGTTAAGAAACATTCAGTCACTTGATTTATTTTTAAAAATTACACTACAGAATAGTGAGTGAAAAATGATCTTTTCAACAAATGGTGCTGGCTCAATCAGATATTCATGAAGAATAAAATAAATTTTGATTCCTAGCTTGTACTATACTCTGAAATTAACTCCAGCTGGATTGTGGATCTCAATGTAAAAAATAAGACAATAAAATCTCTATTAATAAAAGATAACAGAAAAGATCTTTGTTCACCTTGAGGGTAGGCAAAGATTTCTTAAGTGGGGCAAAAACAGCACTAACCACAAAGGAAAAGAGATAAATTGAGTTACATTAAAATTTAAAACTTCTATTCATTAATAAACACCATTAAAATGGTGAAAAAACAATAAATAGAATAGAGAATTTATACAACACCTATATAATCCCAGCAGGATTTGTATCCTACAAATCAAAAAGAATAAGACAGCCTGATTTATTTCTAAAATGAGCAAAAAATTTAAACAGAAACTTTACAAGGAAAGGTGTCCAATTGGCCAATGAACACCTGGAAAGGTGGTTAACCACTTAAGTCAACAGGAAACTGTAGGATAAAATAAAAGTGAGATACCACAACATACCCACAACAGTGGCAAAAATTTTAGCAAGTGACAATACCAAATATTAGCAAGACTGTAGAACAACTGAAACCCTCACATACTGATGGTAGCAGTGGAAACTGGTGCAACGACTTGGGAATATGGTTTAGCTCATCCCTAAATTCAAATAAATATACATATAACCTAGAACCCTACAATCCTCCTCTTGGTAATAAATTCAACAGAAATTATTGTTAAAGGAAATATAATTGGTACAGACTCAAAGAGAACAATTTGTCAGTATCAAGTGAATTCTTGCAATTCTACTCTTAAGAATTTAACTCACAGAAATATTTACCTAAGTAACAAAACAAATTTTTGTATGTAGATGTTTGTTATAGTATTATTTGTAGTGGGAAAAATTAGAAATAACCTGAATGTTTATGAATTGGTGAATGGTTAATTAAATTATAATTATAGATGCATGAAAATTACCTAAGAATTAAAAAGAATGAGGCAGATCTATATGTTTTGGTTGGAAAGATATCCTACATATATTGTTAAATAAAAAATTTACAGAGCAATATACATGGTATGATTATTTATGAACAGAAAATACAACCATTTAAAATATTTCAAGTATACATACACGCAAATGCAGAGAAAGATCTGGAAAGACAGAAACAAATGGTTAACAGTGGCTCTCTTTGGGAAGCAGGATTGGATGAGGGCAAGGCATGTAAAGGATATTTAGGTTTTATACTATGTAATTTTAACTACAAAAACATTTTCATGAATTGCTTGCATATTTTTTAAAAGACTAGTTTTTGTCCTCACAGGGAGACACTCAGTTGAAGAAGCAATAAATTATAAGCATCATTAGCATTAAAATGAAAGCTGCCTGCTGCAAGTGGAGGGGCATAAGATTGTTGACATAAGCCTTACATTTCACTTTAAAGAAAGCATCAAAATAACAGTGGCTCCACCTCCTCCCAACAAGATGAGAAAAGATCTTTGTATAGAACCAGGAGTAGTTACAGGTTTCAGATTCTAAAACATATGTAGTTCTTAAAAAAAAAAACAAAAAAACCGAGGGAGGGATTGCTGACTTGTGTGGTAGGGATATGTTTAACTTCATAAGAAAATTTTAAACTGTTTTTCAAGGTGGGCATACCATTTGGCAATCCCACCAGTAGTGTATGAGAATTCTGCTTGGTCCACATCCTTGCAAGTTAACTTGGTATTATATTTTTTTAAATATATGTAACTCTCTCAGTAGGCTACTAATGGTATCATATTGTGGCTATAATTTGCATTCCTGCTTGCATAGTTTATGTGATTATTTGCTATATACCGAGTTTCTTTGGTGAAGTATCTGTTCAGATCTTTTGCAAAAATTTTATTTGGTTGTTTTGTCTCTTATTATCAAATTTTTTAAGTTATTTATATAGTCTGAATACAAGTCCTTTGTTAAAAATGTGATATGAAAATATTTATCCCAATCTTTGACTTGTCTTTTTATTCTTTCAACAGTTTCTTTGAATAAGAAAAGTTTTTTAATTTTGATGAAGTGCAACTCAACAATTTGTTCTCTATTTTGTGACATTTGTGTCATACCTAAGAAAGTCTTTGCTTAATCCAAGGTCACAAATATTTTCCCCTGTGTTTTCTTCTGGAAGTCAAGTCTTAGGTTCTATATTTAAGTCTGGCACCTATTTTCAGTTCATTTTTGCATAAAGTGTGAAGTATGCGTTAGAGTTCATGCCTTGGTATATGGCAGTCCAGTTGTTTCAGCACAATTTGTTGACAAGATTATTCTTTCTACACTGTGGTTGAAAATCAATTGACCATATATGTGTGGCATATTTCTGAACTCTATTCTGTTCCATTTAACTATATGTCTGTCATGGCTTCTGAGCCTAAGCTAAGCCATCATATTCCCTGTGACCTGGAGGTATACATCCAGATGGCCTGAAGCAACTGAAGATCCACAAGAGAAGTGAAAATAGCCTTAACTGATGACATTCCACCATTGCGATTTGTTCCTGCCCCGCCTTAACTGGGCAATTAACCTCGTGAAATTCCTTCTCCTGGCTCAGAACCTCCCCACTGAGCAACTTGTGACCCCCACCCCTGCCTGCAAGAGAACA
Source organism: Macaca thibetana thibetana (assembly GCF_024542745.1). Taxonomy (NCBI): domain Eukaryota; kingdom Metazoa; phylum Chordata; class Mammalia; order Primates; family Cercopithecidae; genus Macaca; species Macaca thibetana. The sequence goes on along the minus strand of NC_065581.1, from coordinate 58,449,392 downwards.
ACCCCCTTTGACTGTAATTTTCCACTACCCACCCAAGTCCTATAAAACAGCCCCATCCCTATCTCCCTTTGCTCTCTTCAGACTCAACCCGCCTGCACCCAGGTGAAATAAACAGGCTTGCTGCTCACACAAAGTCTGTTTGGTGGTCTCTTCACACAGAGGCACATGACATTTGGTGCCAAAGACCAGGGACAGGAGGACTCCTTCAGGAGACAGATTCCCTGTCCTCGCCCTCCCTCCGTGAGGAGAGCCACCTATGACCTCTGGTCCTCAGACCAACCAGTCCAAGGAACATCTTACCAATTTCAAAGCGGGTAAGAGGTCTTTTCACTCTCTTCTCCAGCCTCTCTCACTACCCTTCAATCTCCCTGTCCTTCCAATTCCAGTTCTTTTTCCTCTCTAGTAGAGACAAAGGAGACACATTTTATCCCTGGACCCGAAACTCCAGTGCTGGTCATGGACTCTGGAAGACAGTCTTCCCTTGGTGTTTAATCACTGCAGAGATGCCTGTCTGATTATTCACCCACACTCGACTGGTGTCTGATCACCGCGGGGATGCCTGCCTTGGTCGTTCACCCACATTCCCTTGGTGGCAAGTCAATTGTGAGGATGCCTGCTTTGGCTGCTCATCCACCCCCTTCTATGTCTCTACCTTTCTCTTTAAACTTACTTCCTTCACTATGGTCAACCTTCCACCCTCCATTCCCCCTTCTTCTCCCTTAGCCCGTGTTCTCAAAAACTTAAAACCTCTTCAACTTTTGCCTGACCTAAAACCTAAGCGTCTTATTTTCTTCTGCAACACCACTTGGCCCCAATACAAACTCGATAATGGTAAATAGGTTCTAAACAGCACTTTTGATTTCTCCATTTTACAAGACCTGGATGATTTTTGTCGAAAACTGGACAAATGGTCTCAGATGCCTGACGTCCAGGCATTCTTTTACACATCGGTCCCTCCCTAGTCTCTGTTCCCAATGCGTCCCAAATCCTCCTCCTTTCTCTCCTGCCTGTCCCTTCAGTCCCAACCCCAAGTGTCACTGAGTCTTTTGAATCTTCCTTTTCTACAGACCCATCTGATTTCTCCTCCCCAGGCTGCTCCTTGCCAGGCCAAGCCAGGTCCCAATTTTTCCTCAGCCTCCGCTTCCCCACCCTATAATCCTTTTATCACCACCCCTCCTCACACCTGGTCTGGATTACAGTTTCATTCCATGACTAGCCCTCCCCTACTGGCCCAACAATTTCCTCTTAAAAAGGTAACTGGAGCTAAAGGCATAGTCAAGGTTGATGCTCCTTTTTCTTTATCAGACCTCTCCCAAATCAGTTAGTGCTTAGGCTCTTTTTCATGAAATATAAAAACCCAGCCCAGTCCATGGCCTGTTTGGCAACAACCCTTAGATGCTTTACCGCCCTAGACCCATAGGGACCAGAAGACTGTCTTATTTTCAATATACATTTTATTACCCAACCCACTCCCAACATTATAAAAGCTCCAGAAATTAGATTATGGCTCTCAAACCCCACAACAGGACTTAATTAACCTCACCTTCAAGGCATACAATAATATAGTAGAGGCAGCCAAGTAGCAATGTATTTCTGAGTTGCAATTCCTTGCCTCCACTGTGAGACAAACCCCAGCCACATCTCCAGCACACAAGAACTCCAAACGCCTGAACCGCAGTGGCCAGGCATTCCTCCAGGACTGCCTGCCCCAGGAGCTTGCTTCAAGTGCCAGAAATCTGGCCACTGGGCCAAGGAATGCCTGCAGCCCAGGATTCCTCCTAAGCCATGTCCCATCTGTGCAGGACCCCAGTGGAAATTGGGCTGTCGAACTCACCCAGCAGTCACTCCCAGAGCCCCTGGAGCTCTGGCTCAAGGCTCTCTGACTGACTCCTTCCCAGATCTTTTCAGCTTAGCGGCTGAAGACTGATGCGGCCCGATTGCCTCGGAAGCCCCCTAGACCATCACGAATGCTGAGCTTCAGGTAACGCTCACAGTGGAGGGTAAGCCTGTCCCGTTAATCAATACAGAGGCTACCCACTCCACATTACCTTCTTTTCAAGAGCCTGTTTCCTTTGTCTCCGTAACTGTTGTGGGTATTGATGGTCAGGCTTCTAGACCCCTTAAAACTCCCCAACTCTGATGCCAACTTGGACAACATTCTTTTATGTACTCCTTTTTAGTTATCCCCACCTGCCCAACTCCCTTATTAGATTGAGACATTTTAACCAAATTATCTGCTTCCCTGATTATTCCTGGATTACAGCCACATCTCATTGCCACCTTTTATCCCAACCCAAAGCCTCCTTTGTGTCTTCCTCTAGTATCCTCCCACCTTAACCCGCAAGTATGGGACACCTCCACTCCCTCCCTGGCAACCGATCACATGCCCATTATTATCCCATTAAAACCTAATCACCCTTACCTGGCTCAATGCCAGTATCCCATCCCACAACAGGCTTATAAAGGGATTAAAGCCTGTTATCACTCGCCTGCTACAGCAAGGGCATCCTTCAAGACACACATTAAAACTCTGAGAGAAAGTCAATCCACATCTCCCAGAACTAAGTTCAGGTCCTATGATATATTCTCTTGATAATTATAATATTTAATTGCCGTTAATTACTGTTATGAGTAATTTTAGAACCTGTTTCTAGGGTCAGACTGCTTGGATTTAAATTCTATCTCTGGAACCTAATTGTTAGATGTTGTATTAGTGAGGCTAGGTCACACTATGCAGCAGCACCAAATTTACTGGAAAACCCCAGCGATTTAACCTAAAAAAGTTTATTCCTTGCCCATAAAGTCCACTCTCCAAGGCCCATGTTCAGTATGGTAGCTTGGCAATCCAGAATGCTTTCATCTGTGGCTCCTCCATATCAACATCGGCAACCATGATTGCCAAAGAAGCCAGAGCACACAGGCACAGTGTCTGTACCTGGCCTCTGCCAAAGGGCATCCTCCTCACTTCCATTCACATTGCATTACCTAGAAATAGCCACGACTTCCCCTAATCATGAGAGGCCTAAGAAGTGCAGTCCTCCATATGCCTAGTAGAAGGGAAGAATGCAATATGGGCAAGCACTAGTGCAGTGGGTAGAAAATGTTCTTCCAAGATATCTGCAATGAAAAAAATTTTTGTGAATGGCAAAAAAAGTTGCCTGGGGCAGGTGGTGGGGTCTCTGCAGATGTGATTAAAGTAAGGATCTTGAGATGGGGAAGGATTAGCTGAGTAGATCCTAAATGTAACCACATATATCCTTATAAGAGGGAGACAAAGGGAAATTTTACACAGAAGAGGAAAAGGCAGCATGACATAGAGACAGAAATAGAGGTGATGTGGCCATAGATCAAGGAATGCCAACAGCCCAACAGCCACCAGGAGTTAGAAGCAGCAAGAAACAGATTCTTCCTGAGAGCCTCTAGAAGGAGAGTGGACCCACTAACACCTTAATTTCAGTGATACTGATCTTGAACCACTGGACTCCAGAGCTGTGGGAGTATAAACTCCTCCTGCTTTAACCCACCAAGTTTATGGTCATTTGTTACAATAGCCACAGGAATCTAATACAACTACAAATTTTACAATAGTAACCAGGGGTGAGTTACTTAACCTGTCTGTGCTCCAGTTTCACATATTTGTTAGAAAGGGATATTAATCACATTTGTCACATAAGGTTATTATCAGAATTAAATGACCAAAGTGCTCAAAACAGTGTTTGGCACATAGTAAGCCATTCATTAATTACCAGCCATTGTCTGTTTCCTTGGCTAGACCGTAAGTTTGATGAGAACAAATTATCATCTTGTTTACAAGAATACCTGGCTAAGAAGTGAGGCAGAGTTCAGGTATTAGAAGGTGTGAAAATCTGAACAAGAGCAACTAGCTGACCTGAGTCATCTAAGCTTCCAAGTACATAATCCTTCATTTCTCCTTAAGGATCTAACTGGCCTAGGGCCCAGGACCAAGCTGAGCACATGGGAGAGTCAAGAGTCTCTAGCTGCAGATAATGGGGATCTGCAGTATGGAGCCCTGGATGGGTTCTTGCATGGCTGAGACTTTACAAGATGCCAAGGAGAAAATGGATGCTGCTTTCTTCCTCACAAAAGGAACTCTTACAGACAACAACTTTAAAAATTACCTATGTATCAGGTAATCATACACTTTTAAGTGATTCAAAGAGCTGAAGAAATTTTAAAAAGCTAGATACACATCCTGAGACAAATGCAGATTCTATTTAGAAGAGAAGCCATAGAGAATTACGCACAAGACATGACTCTTTGTGAGTCACATAGTTGTAGAGCACAAAAAACACTAAAGGTAATTTGACTAGTTTGATGTTAACAGCTTTCATCATTTTCTTTTGAGGTTCCTCACAGTGCTGAGGAATCAACCCCAAGACAGGATGGCGCTGTGTATTTGGCCACTGATATGGTTTGGCTCTGTGTCCCCACCCAAATTTCATCTTGTAGCTCCCATAATTCCCATGTGTTGTGGGAGGGATGTGGTGGGAGATAATTGAATCATGGGGGAGGGTTTTTTCCATGCTCTTCTCATGACAGCAAACACATCTCACGAGATCTGATGGTTTTAAAAATGAGAGTTTCCTGCACAAGCTCTCTTCTCTTGTCTGCTGCCATGTGAGATGTGCCTTTCACCTTCTGTCATGACTTGAGGCCTCCCCAGCCACGTAGAATTGTAAGTCCATAAACATCTTTCTTTTGTAAATTGCCCAGTCTCAGGTATGTCTTTATGAGCAGCATGAAAATAACTAATACAGCCACTGGCATAAGAGATAGTGCAAATAAGAGACTGTCAAAGGGAGGAAAAATCCTGCTCCTTAGCAGGGAGAAGCAGCTTCCTACAAAGCCCTGATGTGGTTCGAGAGCCAAGTCAAGGGAGCCCTGACATAAGAGCCTTGTAATGCAGTGGTGGAAATTTAAAAGTTAGTAAATGTGGGATAATGTTTTTTATCTTCATTGCCATTATAGGTGAAAACTTCAAGAAAGGTAAGATTCATTTCAGGGATCAAAACTCTGGTTTTACTTAGTCATAACACATTTCACATGAGGAGGATTTACATTAATTACATTTCAAGTGATATGTCATCAACAAAAAAGTAAAATGTGAAATATAAACTCTGTATGGTCCAAATGTAAGTGTTGTGGTGACACCGTAAGGGTAGGAATAACGTCTCATTTGTTGTTTTGAACCTAGCAAAGCCCCTTATGAGTAGTAAACCATGACTAAAAGAAAAAAAGGTGGAGGCAGAGGCACAGCGAGTTATAATTAATCAGGAAGGCTTCATAGGGCTAATTTAATTCAGTATTTTGTTAATGTATGAAAAATCCTCACTGATGTTAAGTGTACTTATTCATTCAACAAATATATATTTGCAGAAAAGGGCAAATATTTATGTGCAGAAAAGAGTTAGCATAGCAGTCTGGAGACTGACTGCCCATCCTTAGAAAATTCTGCTTATAAGGTTGGTCTTTGCCTGGCACTCAAGAAGCTGACTGATAAACACTTCCCTACACTGATATAAAACTTTCTCTAAATGAAAAAGTGGCTTACTGTACCTAATGTTACACATGATGTGGTTTATGCTGAACACCCTCTTCCGGGAGTCTAATTTAGGTACCTGCCTGATATGGTTTGGCTCTGTGTCCTCACCCAAATATCATCTTGAATTATAATCCCCATGTATTGAGGGCAGGACCTGGTGGGAGGTTATTGGATCATGGGGGTGGTTTCCTCCATGCTGTTCTTATGATGGTGAGTTCTCACTAGATCTAATAGTTTTAAACTGTGGCACTTCTCCTTTGCTCACTCTCTCTCTCCTGATGCCATGTAAAATGTGCTTTGCTTCCCCCTCACCTTCTACCATGTTTGTAAGTTTCCTGAGGTCTCTCCAGTCATATGAAATTGTGAGTCAATTAAACCTCTTTTCTTCATAAATTACCCAGTATCAGGTAGTATCTTTATAGCAGTGTGAAAATGGATTAATACAATGCCTAAGTGACCAGCTCAGTAGAGACTTTGAGCACTAAGTCTCTAATGAGCTTCCCTGGTAGAAGCTCACGTATCTCACCACCAGAAGAAGTAAGTACATCCTGTGGGGTTCCACTGGGGGAGTATTCCTGCAAGCTTGCTCTTGTTTTTTTCCCAAACTTGGCTCCATGTGCCTTTTGCCTTAGCTGATTCTGATTTTTCTCTTTTCACCATGATAAATCACAGATATGAATATGTTTCCATTCTGAGTCTGTCTTTCTAATGAATCACTGAACCTGGTAGTGATCTTGGAAACCCCAAACACAGAGCCAGGTACATGACATGAGCTAAGTTCTAGTTTTGCAATATCCATGTCTTTCTGGAGTTTACAAGACTATTGATAAAGAGACATGAATCAGATGATCATACAAAAAAATAAAATATAACTGCAGTAGGTGCTATGAAGAAGGTCATGATGCCATGAGGCATATAATAATATAGTAAAGAATTTGGCATAACCAAAGAAGTGGGAAGACTTTCCTGAGAAAGGGAAAATGGGAAGATAATCAACAGGGACTGGAACAAGCATCCCAAAGTAGCAGGAATCCTTGGGAATAAGCATCCCAAGGTAGAACAAGGTAGAAGGAATAAGCCATGGAATGGTCCTGGGACTGGCAGTGGCTAGAGCTGAAAAACATGGGTGATCAGGATGAGAGAGGAAGATTGGAAAGTAGGCGGGAGGCAGTCCATACACAACCTATGGCTCAAGTTAAAGAATCTGGCCTTTATTCTAATAATATTGAGAATCCATTCAAGAGTTTGCATAATCAGATGTGTGTGTTTAAGATATGTATATATTTTATATATATATATATATATTGCACAGAAAGTACAGAATTCCCACATACCTCCTTCCCCAATTATGTACAGCCTCTCCCATTGTCAACACCCCCCCATACCCCCCAGGGTGATCCATTTGTTTCTATTGGTGAATCTACATTGGCGCATCATTATTACCAAAGCCCATCATTTACATTAGCATTCATTCTTGGTGTTATACATTCTATAGGTTTTGACAAACAAATAATAACAAAGGAATTATAATTTTATATAAAAAATTAAGGGAAATACAATTTGATACAAAAAAAACTGTTGGTAAGGCTTGAACTTATGGAAAATTTGACTAGGGTGGCATCAGTAGAGATGAAAAGAAGTCAATGGATTCAGGAGGTAGAATACACAAGTTCAGGCAATGTATTTGCTATGAGGCATGAGGGTGATAAAAGTGGTAAGAAGGACTCTGGCTTGCCTATGTAATGGGTATAAGCCTTATTTGACCAGTAGATGCATGAGAAACATCACATTTATAACTCTCTTAAATTGAATTTCAATTCTAAAACCCAGCCTTTCAGGCTACTCAGACTTCCTTCCTCTGCCTCTTCCCCAGGTCCTGTCAAGTCCAGCCAACCCCATTCCTGGTTCAGTGGTTATCTGCCCACATCACCATTGAGTTGGCCATGTTCCATTCCACTTCATCCACTTGGCTCCTACAGTATTACTACTTGCAGGTTATAGGAACTTTTGATGGGGCTGCATCCAGCCTCCCTAGGGACATCATGCAGTGTTGATACAGTCATTTCCCTGAGGACTAGCCACCTCCCAGGACACAGCCATGGAAGTACCACACAGGTGTCCCGCAGAGACCTTCTTAGACTTCTGTCTTCCTTTGCTAATTGGGGTTCTCTTTTTCCTCTCTCCTGGTCTCAAATGGCTTTCTCCCTCAACTCCTCCCTCTGTCAGTGGCTTAAGATATTTGCAAATACCAGCCCTAGATTCTAGGCTCAGCCAAGGTTGCTAAGGTTTGGAGTCACATAGACAGACACCCACTGTGTCACAGAGTGACACTGTTTTTAAAATTAATAAGGAAAAGCATGCAAAGAAAAAGTACAACTTCACATTTCAATAGAATATTCTGCCACATTTCACTGGAGAAAAGGTGGTACCATTCAATAAGATAAGAAACACCATCAGATTAATAGGTTTGAGGCAACAGACCACAAGTATGGTGTCTGGTATGATGAGTTGTGATGCCTTTGAGATATACAAGGGGAAACGTTAAAAAGCCAATTGTATATACAAGTCTGGAGCTCTGTGGCGAACATTTTGTAGAGTTCAGTGCAAATGTCACTCATTATTTTCCCACAGTCATTTCCACTGTGGACAAATAATGAGTTTTCTTACAGTGCAATAGCTCATAGGACCAGGCCTATTTATTTCCAGCTCTCTATTTGGTTCTCTAGTTTCGCCAGTATTCTGAAAACCTCTTACAATTTCATGTTGGAAAAAAAAGGACACAGAACAGAAATTCAACAAAATACATTTTCCCCTCTGAATACTTAAAGCTCATGAACTTACTTAAAGCTCCTTCAACTTTAAAACAAAATATTGCAGATAAAGAAAATCATGTCCTTAGAGATGAATGTCTTCTTTTCAACTGACCACAATCTCTTTTCTGTTTCATCTGAACCCTGCATTGTTTTCAGCATGTTGGACCAAAAAAAATAAAATAAAAATAAAAAAATAAAAAACCTTGGTTCTTAAAATATTTAAGAAATTCTAAGAAACTGTCATTCAAAAAGCTGCTGAGTTGAGCTCTAGAAAGTGCTGGCTAGAGCCCTAGTCAGGGGCTTATAAATAAAACTCCCATCTCCCTGGGACAGAGCACCTGGGGGAAGGAGCGGCTGTGGGCACAACTTCAGCAGACTTAAATGTTCCTGCCTGCTGGCTCTGAAGAGAGCTGCGGATCTCTCTACACAGTGCTTGAGCTCTGATAAGGGGCACACCGCCTCCTCAAGAGGGTCCCTGACCCCCAGACCTCCTGACAGGGAAACACCTCCCAGCAGGGGTTGACAGACATCTCATACAGGAGAGTACCAGCTGGCATCTGAAAAGGGCTCTTCTGGGATGAAGCTTCCAGAGGAAGCAGCAGGCAGCAATTTTTGCTGTTCTGCTGCCTCCACTGGTGATACCCAGGCAAACAGTGTCTGGAGTGGACCCCCAGCAAACTGCAGCAGACCTGCAGAAGAAGGGCCTGACTGTTAGAAGGAAACCTAACAAACAGAAAGCAATAGCATCAACATGAACAAAAAGGATGAACATGCAAAAACTCCATCCAAAGGTCACCAACAGCAAAGATCAAAGTAGATAAATCCACGAAGATGAGGAAAAACCAGCACAAAAATGTTGAAAATTCCAAAAACCCGATGCCTCTCCTCCTCGAAAGGATCACAACTCCTTGCCAGCAAGGGAGCAAAACTGAATGGAGAATGAGTTTGACAAATTGACAGAAGCAGGCTTCAGAAGGTGGATAATAACAAACTCCTCCAAGCTAAAGGAGCATATTCTAACCCAATGCAAGAAAGCTAAGAACCCTGAAAAAAGATTAGACAAATTGCTAACTAGAATAACCACTTAGAGAAGAACATAAATGACCTGATGGCGCTGAAAAACACAGCATGAGAACTTCATAAAGCATACAAAAGTATCAATAGTCGAATCCATCAGGCAGAAGAAAGAATATCAGAGATTGAAGATCAACTTAATGAAATAAAGTGTGGAGACGAGATTAGAGAAAAAATAATGAAAAGGAATTAACAAAGCCTCCAATAAATATGGGACTATGTGAAAAGACCAAACCTATGATTGATTGGTGTACCTGAAAGTGACCAGGAAAATGGAACCAAGTTGGAAAACATTCTTCAAGATATTACCCAGAACTTCCCCAACATAGCAAGACAGGCCAACATTCAAATTCAGGACATGCAGAGACCACCACAAAGATACTCCTCGAGAAGAGCAACCCCAACACATATAATTGTCAGATTCACCAAGGTTGAAATGAAGGAAAAAATGTTAAGGGTAGCCAGAGAGAAAGGTCAGGTTACCCATAAAGGGAAACCCATCAGACTAACAACAGATCTATCTGCAGAAACTTGACAAGTCAGAGAGAATGGGGGCCAATATTCAACATTCTTAAAGAAAAAGAATTTTCAATCCAGATTTTCATATCCAGCCAAACAAAACTTCATAAGTTAAGGAGAAATAAAATCCTTTACAGACAAGCAAATGCTGAGAGATTTTGTCACCACCAGGCCTGCATTACAAGAGCTCCTTTCCTAAACATGGAAAGGAAAAACTGGTACCAGCCACTGCAAAAACATGCAAATCGTAAAGACCATCAACACTATGAAGAAACTGCATCAACTAATGGGCAAAATAACCAGCCAGCATCATATTGACAGGATCAAATTCACACATAACAATATTAACCTTAAATGTAAATGGGCTAAATGCCCCAATTAAAAGGCACAGACTGGTAAAGTACATAAAGAGTCAAGATACATAAGTGTGCTGTATTCAGGAGACCCATCTCACATATAAAGACACACGTAGGTTCAAAATAAAGGAATGGAGGAGGATTTACCAAGCAAATGGAAAGTCAAAAAAAAAAAAAAAAGAAAAGAAAGGAAAAAAAAAGCAGGGGTTGCAATCCTAGTCTCTGATAAAACAGACTTAAAACCAACAAAGATCAAAAAAGACAAAGCAGGGCATTACATAATGGTAAAGGGATCAACGCAATAAGAAGAGCTAAATATTCTAAATATATATGCACCCAATACAGGAGTACCCAGATTCATAAAGCAAGTTCCTAGTGAACTACAAAGAGACTTGGACTCCCACACAATAATAGTGAGAGATTTTAACACCCCACTGTCAATATTAGACAGAGCATCAAGACACAAAGTTAATAAACATATTCAGGACTTGAACACAGTTCTGGACCAAGTGGACCAAGCAGACATCTACGAACTCTCCACCCCAAGTCAACAGAATATACATTCTTCTCAGCACCACATCACATTTATTCTAAAACCAATCATATAATTGGAAGTAAAACACCCCTCAGCAAATGCAAAAGAACAGAAGTCATAACAAACAGTATCAGATTAGAACTCAGGATTAAGAAACTCACTCAAAACCACACGACTATATGGAAGCTGAACAACCTGCTCCTGAATGACTACTGGGTAAATAATGAAATTAAGGCAGAAATAAGTAAGTTCTTTGAACCCAATGAGAACAAAGACACAATGTATCAGAATCTCTGGGACACAGCTAAAGCAGTGTTTAGAGGGAAATTTATAGCACTGAATGCCCACAAGAAAAAGCAGGAAAGATCTAATACCAATACTCTAACATTGCAATTAAAAGAACTAGAGAAGCAAGAGCAAACAAATTCAAAAGCTAGCAGAAGAAAAGAGCAGAACTGAAGGAGATAGAAACACGAAAAACCTTTCAAAACATCAATGAATCCAGGAGCTGGCTTTTTGAAAAGATTAACAAAATAGACCACTAGCCAGACAAATAAAGAAGAAAAGAGAGAATCAAATAGACACAATAAAAAATGATAAAGGGGAGACCACCACTGATCCCACAGTAATACAAACTGCCATCAGAGAATGCTATAAACACCTCTACACAAATAAACTAGAAAATGTAGAAAAAGTAAGTAAATTCCTGGATGTATACACCCTCCCAAGACTATACCAGGAAGAAGTCAAATCCCTGAATAGACCAATAACAAGTTCTGAAATTTAGGCAGTAATTAATAGCCTATCAACCAAAAAAAAGGCCAGGACCAGATGGACTCACAGCCAGATTCTACCAGAGGTACAAAGTGGAGCTGGTACCATTCCTTCTGAAACTATTCCGAACAACAGAAAAATAGGGACTCCTCCCTAACTCATTTATGAGGCCAGCATCATCCTGATACCAAAACCTGGCAAAGACACAACAAAAAAAGAAAATTTCAGGCCAATATCCTTGATGAACATCGATGTGAAAATCCTCAATAAAATACTGGCAAACTGAAACCAGCAGTACATTAAAAAGCTTATCCACCACGATCAAATTGGTTTCATCTCTGGGATGCAAGGCTGGTTCAACATATGCAAATCAATAAACGTAATCCATCACATAATCAGAACCAATGACAAAAAGTACATGGTAATCTCAACAGATGCAGAAAAGGCCCTCAATAAAATTCAACACCCCTTCATGCTAAAAACACTCAATGAACTAGGTATCAATTGAATATATGTCAAAATAATAAGGGCTATTTAAGACAAACCCACAGCCAATGTGGGCAATGAATGGGCAAAAGCTGGAAGCATTTCCTTTGAAAACCAGCACAAGACAAGGATGCCCTCTCTCACCATCCTATTCAACATAGTATTGGAAGTTTTGGCCAGGGCAATCAGGCAAGAGAAAGAAATAAAGCATATTCAAATAGGAAGAGAGGAAGTCAAATTATCTCTGTTTTCACATGACATGATTGTGTATTTAGAAAACCCCACTGTCTCTGCCCAAAAACCCCATAAGCTAATAAGCAACTTCAGCAAAGTCTCAGGATACAAAATCAATGTGCAAAAATCACAAGCATTCCTACACATCAATAATAGACAAACAGCCAAATCACGAGCAAACTACCATTCACAATTGCTACAAAGAGAATAAAATACCTAGGAATACAACTTACAAGGGATGTGAAGAACCTCTTCAAGGAGAACTACAAACCACTCCTCAAGGAAATAAGAGAGGACACAAATAATATTGTGAAAATGGTCATACTGCCCAAAGTAATTTATACATTCAATGCTATTCCCATCAAGCTACCATTGACTTTCTTCAGAGAATTAGAAAAAATTACTTTAAATTTCATATGGAACCAAAAGGAGTCTGTATAGCCAAGACAATCTTAAGCAAAAAGAACAAAGCTGGAGGCATCACACTACCTGACTTCAAATTATACTACAAGGCTACAGTAATCAAAACAGCACAGTACTGGTATCAAAACAGATATATAGACCAGTGGAACAGAACAGAGGCCTCAGAAATAATATCCCACACATCTACAACCATCTGATCTTTGACAAACATGACAAAAACGAGCAATGGGGAAAGGATTCCCTATTTAATAAATGGTGTTGAAAAAATTGGCTAGCCATACACAGAAAAGTGAAACTGGACCCCTTCCTTACACTTTGTACAAAAATCAGGTCAAGGTTGATTAAACATTTAAACACAAGACCTAAAACCATAAAAACCCTAGAAGAAAACTTAGGCAATACCATTCGGGACATAGGCATGGGCAAAGACTTCACGATTAAACACCAAAAGCAATGGCAACAAAATCCTAAATTGACAAATGTGATCTAATTAAACTAAAGAGCTTCTGCACAGCAAAAGAAACTACCATCAGAGTAAACAGGCAACCTACAGAATCGTAGAAAATTTTTGCAATCTATCCCTCTGACAAAGGGCTAATAATCTGGAATCTACAAGGAACTTGAACAAATTTACAAGATAAAAACAAATAACCCCATCAAAAGGTGGGTGAAGGATATGAACACATGCTTTTCAAAAGAAGACATTTATGTGGCCAACAAGCTACGAAAAAAAGCTCATCATCACTGGTCATTAGAGAAATGCAAATCAAAACCACAATGAGATAATGAGATACCATCTTACGCCAGTTAGAATGGCGATCATTAAAAAGTCAGGAAACAACTGATGCTGGAGAGGATGTGGAGAAATAGGAACACTTTTACACTGTTGGTGGGACTGTAAATTAGTTCAACCATTGTGGAAGACAGTGTGGCAATTCCTCAAGGATCTAGAACTAGAAATACCATTTGACCCCACAATCTCATTACTGGCTATATACCCAAAGGATCATAAATTGTTCTACTATAAAGACACATACACACGTATGTTTATTGTGGCACCGTTCATGATAGCAAAAATGTGGACCCAACCCAAATGCCCATCAATGATAGACTGGATAAAGAAAACGTGGCATATACACACCATGGAATACTAGGCAGCCATAAAAAAGAATGAGTTCAAGTCCTTTGCAGGGACATGGATGAAGCTGGAAACCATCATTCTCAGCAAACTAACACAGGAACAGAAAACCAAACACTGCATGTTCTCACTCATAAGTAGGAGCTGAACAATGAGAACACATGAACATAGGGAGGGGAACATCACACACTAGGGCCTGTTGGGGGGTGGGGGCTAGGGGAGGGATAGCATTAGGAGAAATAACTAATGTAGATGATGGGTTTATGGGTGCAGCAAACCACCATGGCACATGTATACCTATATAACAAACCTGCACATTCTGCACATGTATCCCAAAACTTAAAGTACAATGATTTTTCAAAAAAGAATAAAATAGAGCAATAACAACAACAACAACAACAAAAATAGGAAGTGCTAGTTGGTTAATGTAGTCCCCAAGTTCCATAACTATTACCTCCTGTTGAAAGAACAATGTTACAAAGAGGCAGGGATCCTAAAACATGGTTTAGACTGCAGGGGTGTCCAAGGGAGAGAATACAGTCACAGGTTCCTAGTTTCTGTTTCTGGTTGAGCCAGTAAAGCCCCTTCCTCATCCCTCTTTTCCACTTATCAGTGGAGACAGAAACTAAAAACCATGGCTTCAGGCTGCTAAAAGTCTAAAACAATACAAAACATGATGACAACAACAACAAATTAAGACAGGCAGAGTGTAAAAAGTTTAAGCTGTAAACATTGGAAATATTACAGAACCATGCCATAGGCACTCTATACTTGCATTTTTCTGTGACATTAATAGATTTTTATCCACATTGTTTATATCACAATTGGATATGTTGCAGAACCAGATAACAGCTCCAACAAAAGGAAATGTAAGCTGAGAAATAACAGAGTTTATTGCATACAAGGGAAGTGCAGATCAAGACCAGAGATAGCTGGAAAGGCCACGCTGATACCATGGCTGCCAGCTGCAGAGCTAGCATAGCTGGATGCAAAACTTGCAGCTCCACTCAGGGTTTCTTCTCATCACTTAGAGTAGAGCAAACCCACCCCGCTGAGCCCAATCTGCTCTCTTGCAGAACACAGCAAGAAATGGTACCACAAGAACTTTATGTCATTTGGATCTCCTTTCACTGCACAAATCTCAAAATCTGGCACAAACCTGCCATAAGGGTCTGGAGCCAGGAAACAGTACTTCCTACCATCAATACTATGAAATTGGATAATGTATCATAATGGTCTAAAATTCTAAATAAGTGCGGAAAACACCACTGCCTATGTAATAAAAAGAATGAAGTCAGCTTTCCATTGTAGCTCTCCTCTGTGATGTTTACAAGATAGGTACAGTTTTGGCAAAATTCTGATGGCATATATCACTTAGAGACTCAGAAACAATCAGTTCCTCCCTGAGAAAATCAGAACTGAGGAAATAATATGTGAAATGTAATAGAAGACTAGGAATTAAAGGAAATGCCTTCCTCAGGAAGCCCAATAAATGGCTTGACCAATCTGATTAACAACCAAAAAAAAAGTCCTTCTTTGGCTAAATGGAGCCAGGCAAGGGCTGGGCTGGGGCCTGATGCAGAAAGATGAGTAGAAACACTGTTCTCTTAACAGCTCTTATTATGGTGAATAGTAAGTAGCCTTTTCAAAACAACTTTACATTAATTTAAATGAAGTGTTACTAATCATTGCTTACATTCAAAATATGGCCACAAGTGTTTTTTTTCTTAAGTGCTTACCCTGTGGCATCTTAAATAATTAGCTAATTAGAATATGATAAAATAGGATATTATGTGCAAGGTATTGGGCTAGGTGCTGGGAGAATATTGCCATTAATAAATACATGAGCACTATTTTCAAAGGACTTAATCTGGAAGGAAAGACAAGATGAGGAATTTGTTCAATAAGCAATTCATTCAATAATGTAGACAGAATGTGAGAAGCACAGGGGAGGTAATGAGAATTCATGTTGGGAGTTCCTCCAAAACTGAGAATATCAGGGAAGGCCCCAAGGAGGTAGCTGG